>NC_028637.1:66684355-66688073 GCF_001406875.1 Solanum pennellii | reverse complement strand
CTTTGATTAATTTATCTAATTATAATTTATACCTACACTAAATAATATTATTGAAATTTCAGGTATATTAATTTTAACTTTGAAGACTTGAATCGTTTTGTTTATTATCTTTTAAGGTTCTTTTAATGGTTTCAACATTGTATATATTTTATTTTGAATAATGAAATCAATTTTGAGGATTAGGCAATTTCACAATTTTTATTTATGTTTACCTTTTAGAATAATTTAGAAATTGTAACTAAAATATAGGTAAGTTTAAAGTTGTATTTTAGTTAATACATATATATAATTTGGGTTTAATTTATTTGAATACTTTATATTATTTGCGTAATTGAGACTATTTATCTTTCAATCTATTCATTTTTATATAAATAATAGGCAGTATATGATAATTGTAGTAAAATTAGTCAAGATAGAAAATGATTTACAAACATTTCATAATCTAAGATAAGTGAAAGATGAAAAAAAAAATTCATTACTAAAGGAAAGTATAATACTTTTGAAGGAAAAGAATAGATATTAGAAAAAAACTATATTTACATTAAGCTTATTATATTATTAAATTAAATTTAAATTTCATAAAGAGTTCAACTTATTACATTAAATTTACTTTTCTTATTAAAATAAAGAGAATAAATTTAGGATTTTTTTTTTATAATTTCGAAAATCTTAAGCGATTTCAAATTACAAAAGATATAAAATTTAAGTACTAATAATAAACTTAATTAAGACTTAAAATTTGATATATTTAGATAAAAGACTATAAAGAATCTTTAGAAATATATTTAGTAATCAACTATTCAAAAAAATTAATTATTTAGCAAATTTAACGAGTAATTTTTTATCGCGCAAAGCGCGGCTAAGTTCACTAGTATATATAAAATTAGGGAAACAACATTTAACTTGTTACTCATCATGTGGAGGATAAAAACATTTCTTTAGTCTCGAATCTTGATTATCTTGCGCTCCTCTAACATGCTCCTTTGAACATATACCTGCAAATAAGAATTTCGACTCCATATGTTGGAACCAATTAGTACATATAAAAACTGAAAAAGAAAATTTGAAAAACAAACATTCAAAAAAAATATTTAACCATGATATCCTAAATCATTGAGATGATAGCAATTTTTGTCATATGTAACATGTATTTTGGATACTTATATAGTGATATATGAAGTCATGAGAATTTAATACAAAGGAAGATAAAAAATCATTTCATTTTGTAGAATAGCCCTTTAGGGGGAGTTATTAGAGGATTAATGATAGTCTTTTGAGTTTCATAAACTTATTTTTTTTTAATGAGAAATAAAGAAGAGTTAATGAGGGAGGTATAATTAAAAAATATAATTTTAAAGTGATTTTAACCTAGCATATAAATAAAGAATAATTTTTTAAAAAAAATTAAAAAAAGATAAATACGAATGGTGGCCATTGAGATTGAGATTTGCCACATCATCTAATCTTTTGTTTAGCTTTATTATATATATAATTTTCTTTATTTTTAAAAAATAATAAAAATAGAAGGTATAAATTATAATAACAATAAAAACTAAAAAAATTATAATAATATAAACTTAAAAATAATATGTAGAAAACGGTCATTAGGAAAAAAATATTATAAAAATAATTTTTTACGTTTGAGGCAATATGATAGCCTTCTGAAATTCCTTGATTTAAAGAAGGTGTAATTATCATTAAATAACTAATTAATAGTAAAATATATATACACATAAAATTATTGTGTAAGAAATAATTTAAAAAGCCATATTTTTTTTAAAAAAAATAGAAAATATTTTTCTAATCATTGAGGCATGCCACATAGGCGGAATGAAGATCCTCATTTATATATATATATATATTGATTTGAAGCTTGATTAGAGATATGAGTGGGTTTTAGGGTCTACATAGACATAAAATAATTTGAATGCCTACAAACTCGCTTACTTACAAATATTGCATAATTGGTAGATTGGGATCGTTCCGAATCTTTGTGAAAAGGAAAGGAAAAATCTTGAAGGTTTGTGGTACGAGGTTCGACATTTAAGGTATGTTAAGACTTTTAGACTTGTTGAATGACATTTTCGTAATTAAAGATTAAAAATGAAATAGACAAAGGGGTAATGGCGAAAGATGAGGGTCTCGTATCAATGGTGTGACGGACATTGGTACGAGTACCGATGTTATAAAAGGGAAGGTTACTACTATTGTGGATTGTAATTTGAGAATGTCAAAGCATATAGGCATTAGCTGATATATTATTAACTTGAAATCCTTGTGTGATTGTGTTTTCTTTATTACATCCGTATAGTTATGATAATTGAGGTGGTTATGTATTATGTAGATATTTGACTTATTGAGGTGCATAATATTGTGTACATGCAGTGACATGAGATTGAATATAAGTTGAGAACGTAGAGATCATCCGTGTTGGGGATGGTGAGATGTCAAGATTATAATTTGGGCACGTAGAGATCGTTCGTGCGGTAATTGTTTGATTTTATGATAGTGCATTGAGATCGTCCGCTGTGGACCTCGCGAGTCCCAATGGGTCATGAACTCTCGATGTATTTCTGAGGAGTATCATGCATCTACGGTTTAGAGAGTACTGGGTATTCTGAGACATATCATTTCATGGTATCATATTGCATTGCATTTCATCACATCCTTCATTCTGATGATTATGTGTTTTGTTTGGTCGTTGGAAAGTATCTGATGTTTGATTACCTCTATTAGATGAAATTTGACTGGTAAGTGTAATATAGACTTGCATAATTAAAGAATTGATTTTTCTTATACTAATTCCAGTCACTACTTCTTCATTGTCGGTCAATGAGATATATTGGGTACACGTGATTTCGTACTCATACCACACTTGTGGCACTCTTTTTTGGTGCAGATTCGATTCCGAGTACGAGCACATCTCGTGGAGCAAATTGAATCCGAGTTGGAGTGTCTTAGAGTTGTGGTGAGCTGCTTGGCTGTTCCGTGGCCCACACCTCCCGCTATCTTTTACTTATTTTGTTATTTAGTATTCACACAGGATATTCCTTATATTGGATTTGTCATTTAGTTTCAGACTTGCATTGTATTTCTTGTACTTATGACACCAATTATTGGATGGAATCTTTTTTTAGTTTTCCGCAGTTCGTACTTTTTGTTGGAGATTTTCACTTAGTGTTTTTTCTTTTTCTCATTATTTAGTTAAAATTGGTAAAATATATTGGATTGACTTACCTATTGATTGAAAATATAGGTGCCATCACGACTTGTGAATTTGGGTCGTGACACTATCATTTCTTAAAATTGAGAATTAATTATAAAAAGGGTAAAATGAAGTCTTTCATATTGTGAGTTGTGACTACTAATTAACAAATTAAACAACTATAAAAGTTTGTTTTTATTTACACCTTCTTAATTGCAATAAAAAATTCAAAAAATGAAAAAAATCAAATAAAAAATAAAAGGGAAAAAATAATATAATATTGACAATTAATATTATACTAAATTTTGAGAAAAGAAAGCAACTCAACAAAACAAATAAATTTTCTATAGTTCTTTCAACATCCTATTTTTTTAAAGAATGAATATGAAAGAATATTCCATGTTAAATAAAAACAATCAATTTTACTTTGAATTATAGAAATAACATAAATAAATAAGTAATAATATATATATATATATATATATATATATATATATATATATATATATGATA
>NC_028637.1:66661636-66683939 GCF_001406875.1 Solanum pennellii | reverse complement strand
TATATATATATATATATGATAATTGAAAGATATGAGATTTGACTCACTCTTTTTCTTCTCTAAAGTCTTTTTTTGGTATTTATTTGTCGGAACATATGTTTTGGTTGGTTGTATTTTTTAAAATATTGCACCTTACTTGCATGGTTATTATCTGTTATATATATTGTTAGTTAAAATATGTTTGTTTTAGTTATTCTATAAATTTATTATATGATATTTTTTAAATTTATTGTTAGATTACGATAAAATATAAATAATATATATAATTATAAATTGATCATCGGATAATAAGGATAAAATATAAAATAATATTTGAATGCACTTTACAATCATAATGTTGATAAAAAAAATCATAATTGTATATATTAACTTTTAATGGTTGAAAATGAAGTGAAGAGATTTTATTTGATTTCTTACGCTATTTTCTCCCTTATTTAAGACTCACAATTATATAAGAAATTTTTCTGATAGTCGAGTATGTTAGACAAATTTATTTAGGGCGAAAAAAAGAGAGGAGAAAATGATAGTAATAAATTTAAAGGAGCTATTTAAGGAAATTAAATAAAAAAGGAAACTTAAATTTTATATTTAGAGGAAGATGGAAGAAAGAGATAGAGGGACATTTTAAGAAAACAAAATAAATGACAATAATAAGGAATTATATTCATTTTTTGTTAAAGGAAGATTGAAGAAAGAGAAGAAAAGGGACAGATTTGAAGAAATGTAATAAATGTTAATAACTAATGAGGAAAGAAATTAAAAAATTACAAGTGTTTCTTCATAAAAAAATTGAAAAAAATGTTCAAAATTTTGAGAAAAAAGGATACATAATAATACTGTCCAATGAGACATGTTACCTTTTCTTTTATCATTTAACTTTAATATCATATATAAATATAGATTTTTAGCAAAAAAAGGGATCTAAAATAAAATTAAAATGATTGATTAAATTCTGTTTAAAAAAAGTAAATACAATGCACATAAAGTTATACTTCCTCCGATTAAAAAAGAATGACCTTATTTCCTTTTTAGTCTGTTTTAAAAAGAATTACCTCTTTCCCTTTTTGGCAACACTTTAACTTTAACTTTCCATCTGACATGTTTAAGACCATAAAATAAAATGACATTTTAATACATTTAACATAACTTTAATTTAGAACCACAATAATAAAAAGTCTTATTTCTTTTCTTAAACTTCGTTCTAAATCAAATTAGGTTGAATAAATTCTTTTTAAAAAAAACAGAAAAAAAAAAAGAAAAATGAGTGATTTAAGTATTAATGATGAGATTGAAAAATGGAAAAGAGATTTCATAGTATTAATGATTAAAGGAATTAAAATATGACTACCTTGAATATAAAATAGTAAGGTAAAATTTTCAATTTTTAAAATTAAGAAAGAGGTAAAAAAAACAAAATTATAGAAAAGAAAAAAAAATTATTTATAGTTTAAAATATTGCACCAGTAAGTATAGTATCAATATTTTTTTTAATAGATAATTAAAAATATGGTTAATAGTTTTTTGTTTGCTTTTTAAAACTTTTATATGAATAATTAGAGTATTGATAAATTCATTAATAATGTAATTACCCATCATATGAAACATACAAAAAAAACATATTCCTTTTAGGTGAAATCCAATCAATTAATAAATAAATACACAAATAAAATGTAATTCGAACATTTGACTTTTGAATATACTTTTGAAAACGTTTTATATATTAAATTCTATCTTTGTTTTTTTTACTTATTTAACTTATTTAAGATTTTTAATTATTTTAGTAGCCATATATAATAAAATGATCTTAAAATATATATGCACACATGTTCATTTTTCATGATATTAGATAATATAAATATTAGATTTCTTTCTTGTAACTAATATTTGCATGATATCATGTCTTTAATATATTTATACAACATCTTAATAAATAATATAACCTATTAGAAAAAATATCCATATATAACCTCGTGTACTTATATATTAATTTTAACTAAAGATGCATAATAGAAAAAATAAAATAGAAAATATTTTTAAGAAAAAAAAAAGAAATTAGTAGAACAAAGAAGGTGAAAGAAAGAATGTCAACATTAATTTGGCTCTTCCGAAATAAGAAAACACATATTTCCTTATCCTCCTCATAATGTTGTTATGACTTCCATAAATATATTAATTATTTCTCCAAATATTTCTTCTTTATTTTCCTCTTAATTTGATATGAATTTCATAAATAAATGGATTTTTTTTCAAACATTCTTCTTGCCCTTTGAACACTCTTCACTCTTATAAGAATCTCAATCGCATGAATTTTCCCCCCAACGAATATCTCTTTGTAGGAAAAATTATAGTGAAACATTCTTCCAAAAAGTCTTGTATTTTGAAAAGATACACTTAAATTTCTCAACCAAATGAATATTCTTTCCAACAAATATCTTTTTATAGGAAAAATTATAGTGCAACATCCTTTAAAAAAGTCTTTATTTTGCGGAGGTACACTTGTAGCATGACCTTTCTTTTATAAAAACGAAAATTGATTGATGTCAAGAAGAAGAAGAGGCAGAGGAGTCTATTGTTGTTGCTTATGGATGATCAAATATTTCTATTTTATAGGCTAAATATAAACACTTGTGGAAAACGAAAAGTTTTTTACCTTTTCATCTTCTATTTACTTAAATGTTATTAATTGGATAATGCATTTAAACACTTTTATTTTTTAAAGTATAAATTTAAAAGCATAAAATAAATTTAAAAAGTCAAAAAATAAATAAAAATAAATAGATAAAAATAGATAATTGTAAGTGTTGACTATTAGAGGGTTCCACATCAGCGTTTGAAAAATATATTTAACTTTTATGTTGTTCAATGTTCAATTGAAAAAAAATGGCAGATTTGAGGGTTATTAAATGATACAATTTGTTTCTTAATTTTACCTAAAACTTTCCTATATAATATGTTTTCCTTGAATGAAACGTGTAACATAAAAATTTATTGCCTTGTGGTGATCCAAAAATAAATAAACTTTATTGTTAACAAATAAATTTATGTACTTAATTAAGATGGTCGAAGAATCGAAGGTGTCTAATAGAAAAAGCCTATAGGGAAATTACATATGTTTGTTAAAAGACGCAAGTAAATTTATTATATTAAATGTGATTGTTTAATTGTAAATTGTTTTTTAACGAAATGGTTCAACTTCTATAGGGAAAAATTCTTTTGGCCAGAATAGTGTAACAACCTGTTTAGTAGGTTCGAGCAGTAAAATTATTTTGAAAATAACTGACTGGGTCGACGGATCACGCGACGGACCGTCATGGTCACGATGGACCGTCGAGGGTCTTCGTTCCAAAACACTTCAACTCTGAAATCTGGGTACTGAGATCGACTCTCTGAACTTCACGACGGAACTGCAGGACGGACCGTCATAGGTACGACGGACCGTCACAAACCCTTTACTGAATTTAACTCTCTGAACTTTGTGACGGACCTGCAGGACGGACCGTCATAGACACGACGGACCGTCACAGGTTGCGTAACCCCAACTGGGTCGGATTTCTGCTAAAGGTTTTAAAGGGGTGTTTTGGACTATTCATGACAAACTTTATGAAATTAGTGGGGTAAGTTTAATAATTTATTTACTTGGGGGTTAAAGGAGATAACTTTAAAATAAATAATGGGTTACTTTTATCATAATGAATTATATGATAATTAGGGTAAAAGAAAAGGAATCTGGAGAAGAAAAATAAAAAGAAGCAGAGAGGGAGAACGAGCGAGAAAGAGAGAACGAAGAGGAAAGCAAAAGGCATTGGGGAGATAGCTTGCTCGATCACGATTCTTCGGTGGAGGTAGGTTATGGTTTATTTCTATGTGATAGATAAACTCTAAATAGCGATTGATATGTATTGGGTGGTATTGTAAAGTCTTCTATATACTTGATTGTGTGTTTGTATGTTGTGATCGTATAATTGTGGTGGTTAGAATGATGAGACTGTTGAATCTTCAATCTTAAATCCTCTCTATTAAGATGACGCTTGACATAAAGAAAGCTTGATGAACTGAAATAATGAGATAAATGGATCGGAGTGTCACGTTCCGACACGGTAGTAATAATGGATCGGAGTGTCACGTTCCGACACGTAGCATTAGGGGATCGGAGTGTCACGTTCCGACACGGTAGGAATAATGGATCGGAGTGTCACGTTCCGACACGTAGCATTAGGGGATCGGAGTGTCACGTTCCGACACGGTAGGAATAATGGATCGGAGTGTCACGTTCCGACACGTAGCATTAGGGGATCGGAGTGTCACGTTCCGACACGGTAGGAATAATGGATCGGAGTGTCACGTTCCGACACGTAGCATTAGGGGATCGGAGTGTCACGTTCCGACACGGTAGGAATAATGGATCGGAGTGTCACGTTCCGACACGTAGCATTAGGGGATCAGAGTGTCACGTTCCGACACGGTAGGAATAATGGATCGGAGTGTCACGTTCCGACACGTAGCATTAGGGGATCGGAGTGTCACGTTCCGACACGGTAGGAATAATGGATCGGAGTGTCACGTTCCGACACGTAGCATTAGGGGATCGGAGTGTCACGTTCCGACACGGTAGGAATAATGGATCGGAGTGTCACGTTCCGACACGTAGCATTAGGGGATCGGAGTGTCACGTTCCGACACGGTAGGAATAATGGATCGGAGTGTCACGTTCCGACACGTAGCATTAGGGGATCGGAGTGTCACGTTCCGACACGGTAGGAATAATGGATCGGAGTGTCACGTTCCGACACGTAGCATTAGGGGATCGGAGTGTCACGTTCCGACACGGTAGGAATAATGGATCGGAGTGTCACGTTCCGACACGTAGCATTAGGGGATCGGAGTGTCACGTTCCGACACGGTAGGAATAATGGATCGGAGTGTCACGTTCCGACACGTAGCATTAGGGGATCGGAGTGTCACGTTCCGACACGGTAGGAATAATGGATCGGAGTGTCACGTTCCGACACGTAGCATTAGGGGATCGGAGTGTCACGTTCCGACACGGTAGGAATAATGGATCGGAGTGTCACGTTCCGACACGTAGGATTAGGGGATCGGAGTGTCACGTTCCGACACGGTAGGAATAATGGATCGGAGTGTCACGTTCCGACACGTAGCATTAGGGGATCGGAGTGTCACGTTCCGACACGGTAGGAATAATGGATCGGAGTGTCACGTTCCGACACGTAGGATTAGGGGATCGGAGTGTCACGTTCCGACACGGTAGGAATAATGGATCGGAGTGTCACGTTCCGACACGTAGCATTAGGGGATCGGAGTGTCACGTTCCGACACGGTAGGAATAATGGATCGGAGTGTCACGTTCCGACACGTAGGATTAGGGGATCGGAGTGTCACGTTCCGACACGGTAGGAATAATGGATCGGAGTGTCACGTTCCGACACGTAGCATTAGGGGATCGGAGTGTCACGTTCCGACACGGTAGGAATAATGGATCGGAGTGTCACGTTCCGACACGTAGGATTAGGGGATCGGAGTGTCACGTTCCGACACGGTAGGAATAATGGATCGGAGTGTCACGTTCCGACACGTAGCATTAGGGGATCGGAGTGTCACGTTCCGACACGGTAGGAATAATGGATCGGAGTGTCACGTTCCGACACGTAGGATTAGGGGATCGGAGTGTCACGTTCCGACACGGTAGGAATAATGGATCGGAGTGTCACGTTCCGACACGTAGCATTAGGGGATCGGAGTGTCACGTTCCGACACGGTAGGAATAATGGATCGGAGTGTCACGTTCCGACACGTAGGATTAGGGGATCGGAGTGTCACGTTCCGACACGGTAGGAATAATGGATCGGAGTGTCACGTTCCGACACGTAGCATTAGGGGATCGGAGTGTCACGTTCCGACACGGTAGGAATAATGGATCGGAGTGTCACGTTCCGACACGTAGGATTAGGGGATCGGAGTGTCACGTTCCGACACGGTAGGAATAATGGATCGGAGTGTCACGTTCCGACACGTAGCATTAGGGGATCGGAGTGTCACGTTCCGACACGGTAGGAATAATGGATCGGAGTGTCACGTTCCGACACGTAGGATTAGGGGATCGGAGTGTCACGTTCCGACACGGTAGGAATAATGGATCGGAGTGTCACGTTCCGACACGTAGCATTAGGGGATCGGAGTGTCACGTTCCGACACGGTAGGAATAATGGATCGGAGTGTCACGTTCCGACACGTAGGATTAGGGGATCGGAGTGTCACGTTCCGACACGGTAGGAATAATGGATCGGAGTGTCACGTTCCGACACGTAGCATTAGGGGATCGGAGTGTCACGTTCCGACACGGTAGGAATAATGGATCGGAGTGTCACGTTCCGACACGTAGGATTAGGGGATCGGAGTGTCACGTTCCGACACGGTAGGAATAATGGATCGGAGTGTCACGTTCCGACACGTAGCATTAGGGGATCGGAGTGTCACGTTCCGACACGGTAGGAATAATGGATCGGAGTGTCACGTTCCGACACGTAGGATTAGGGGATCGGAGTGTCACGTTCCGACACGGTAGGAATAATGGATCGGAGTGTCACGTTCCGACACGTAGCATTAGGGGATCGGAGTGTCACGTTCCGACACGGTAGGAATAATGGATCGGAGTGTCACGTTCCGACACGTAGGATTAGGGGATCGGAGTGTCACGTTCCGACACGGTAGGAATAATGGATCGGAGTGTCACGTTCCGACACGTAGCATTAGGGGATCGGAGTGTCACGTTCCGACACGGTAGGAATAATGGATCGGAGTGTCACGTTCCGACACGTAGGATTAGGGGATCGGAGTGTCACGTTCCGACACGGTAGGAATAATGGATCGGAGTGTCACGTTCCGACACGTAGCATTAGGGGATCGGAGTGTCACGTTCCGACACGGTAGGAATAATGGATCGGAGTGTCACGTTCCGACACGTAGGATTAGGGGATCGGAGTGTCACGTTCCGACACGGTAGGAATAATGGATCGGAGTGTCACGTTCCGACACGTAGCATTAGGGGATCGGAGTGTCACGTTCCGACACGGTAGGAATAATGGATCGGAGTGTCACGTTCCGACACGTAGGATTAGGGGATCGGAGTGTCACGTTCCGACACGGTAGGAATAATGGATCGGAGTGTCACGTTCCGACACGTAGCATTAGGGGATCGGAGTGTCACGTTCCGACACGGTAGGAATAATGGATCGGAGTGTCACGTTCCGACACGTAGGATTAGGGGATCGGAGTGTCACGTTCCGACACGGTAGGAATAATGGATCGGAGTGTCACGTTCCGACACGTAGCATTAGGGGATCGGAGTGTCACGTTCCGACACGGTAGGAATAATGGATCGGAGTGTCACGTTCCGACACGTAGGATTAGGGGATCGGAGTGTCACGTTCCGACACGGTAGGAATAATGGATCGGAGTGTCACGTTCCGACACGTAGCATTAGGGGATCGGAGTGTCACGTTCCGACACGGTAGGAATAATGGATCGGAGTGTCACGTTCCGACACGTAGGATTAGGGGATCGGAGTGTCACGTTCCGACACGGTAGGAATAATGGATCGGAGTGTCACGTTCCGACACGTAGCATTAGGGGATCGGAGTGTCACGTTCCGACACGGTAGGAATAATGGATCGGAGTGTCACGTTCCGACACGTAGGATTAGGGGATCGGAGTGTCACGTTCCGACACGGTAGGAATAATGGATCGGAGTGTCACGTTCCGACACGTAGCATTAGGGGATCGGAGTGTCACGTTCCGACACGGTAGGAATAATGGATCGGAGTGTCACGTTCCGACACGTAGGATTAGGGGATCGGAGTGTCACGTTCCGACACGGTAGGAATAATGGATCGGAGTGTCACGTTCCGACACGTAGCATTAGGGGATCGGAGTGTCACGTTCCGACACGGTAGGAATAATGGATCGGAGTGTCACGTTCCGACACGTAGGATTAGGGGATCGGAGTGTCACGTTCCGACACGGTAGGAATAATGGATCGGAGTGTCACGTTCCGACACGTAGCATTAGGGGATCGGAGTGTCACGTTCCGACACGGTAGGAATAATGGATCGGAGTGTCACGTTCCGACACGTAGGATTAGGGGATCGGAGTGTCACGTTCCGACACGGTAGGAATAATGGATCGGAGTGTCACGTTCCGACACGTAGCATTAGGGGATCGGAGTGTCACGTTCCGACACGGTAGGAATAATGGATCGGAGTGTCACGTTCCGACACGTAGGATTAGGGGATCGGAGTGTCACGTTCCGACACGGTAGGAATAATGGATCGGAGTGTCACGTTCCGACACGTAGCATTAGGGGATCGGAGTGTCACGTTCCGACACGGTAGGAATAATGGATCGGAGTGTCACGTTCCGACACGTAGGATTAGGGGATCGGAGTGTCACGTTCCGACACGGTAGGAATAATGGATCGGAGTGTCACGTTCCGACACGTAGCATTAGGGGATCGGAGTGTCACGTTCCGACACGGTAGGAATAATGGATCGGAGTGTCACGTTCCGACACGTAGGATTAGGGGATCGGAGTGTCACGTTCCGACACGGTAGGAATAATGGATCGGAGTGTCACGTTCCGACACGTAGCATTAGGGGATCGGAGTGTCACGTTCCGACACGGTAGGAATAATGGATCGGAGTGTCACGTTCCGACACGTAGGATTAGGGGATCGGAGTGTCACGTTCCGACACGGTAGGAATAATGGATCGGAGTGTCACGTTCCGACACGTAGCATTAGGGGATCGGAGTGTCACGTTCCGACACGGTAGGAATAATGGATCGGAGTGTCACGTTCCGACACGTAGGATTAGGGGATCGGAGTGTCACGTTCCGACACGGTAGGAATAATGGATCGGAGTGTCACGTTCCGACACGTAGCATTAGGGGATCGGAGTGTCACGTTCCGACACGGTAGGAATAATGGATCGGAGTGTCACGTTCCGACACGTAGGATTAGGGGATCGGAGTGTCACGTTCCGACACGGTAGGAATAATGGATCGGAGTGTCACGTTCCGACACGTAGCATTAGGGGATCGGAGTGTCACGTTCCGACACGGTAGGAATAATGGATCGGAGTGTCACGTTCCGACACGTAGGATTAGGGGATCGGAGTGTCACGTTCCGACACGGTAGGAATAATGGATCGGAGTGTCACGTTCCGACACGTAGCATTAGGGGATCGGAGTGTCACGTTCCGACACGGTAGGAATAATGGATCGGAGTGTCACGTTCCGACACGTAGGATTAGGGGATCGGAGTGTCACGTTCCGACACGGTAGGAATAATGGATCGGAGTGTCACGTTCCGACACGTAGCATTAGGGGATCGGAGTGTCACGTTCCGACACGGTAGGAATAATGGATCGGAGTGTCACGTTCCGACACGTAGGATTAGGGGATCGGAGTGTCACGTTCCGACACGGTAGGAATAATGGATCGGAGTGTCACGTTCCGACACGTAGCATTAGGGGATCGGAGTGTCACGTTCCGACACGGTAGGAATAATGGATCGGAGTGTCACGTTCCGACACGTAGGATTAGGGGATCGGAGTGTCACGTTCCGACACGGTAGGAATAATGGATCGGAGTGTCACGTTCCGACACGTAGCATTAGGGGATCGGAGTGTCACGTTCCGACACGGTAGGAATAATGGATCGGAGTGTCACGTTCCGACACGTAGGATTAGGGGATCGGAGTGTCACGTTCCGACACGGTAGGAATAATGGATCGGAGTGTCACGTTCCGACACGTAGCATTAGGGGATCGGAGTGTCACGTTCCGACACGGTAGGAATAATGGATCGGAGTGTCACGTTCCGACACGTAGGATTAGGGGATCGGAGTGTCACGTTCCGACACGGTAGGAATAATGGATCGGAGTGTCACGTTCCGACACGTAGCATTAGGGGATCGGAGTGTCACGTTCCGACACGGTAGGAATAATGGATCGGAGTGTCACGTTCCGACACGTAGGATTAGGGGATCGGAGTGTCACGTTCCGACACGGTAGGAATAATGGATCGGAGTGTCACGTTCCGACACGTAGCATTAGGGGATCGGAGTGTCACGTTCCGACACGGTAGGAATAATGGATCGGAGTGTCACGTTCCGACACGTAGGATTAGGGGATCGGAGTGTCACGTTCCGACACGGTAGGAATAATGGATCGGAGTGTCACGTTCCGACACGTAGCATTAGGGGATCGGAGTGTCACGTTCCGACACGGTAGGAATAATGGATCGGAGTGTCACGTTCCGACACGTAGGATTAGGGGATCGGAGTGTCACGTTCCGACACGGTAGGAATAATGGATCGGAGTGTCACGTTCCGACACGTAGCATTAGGGGATCGGAGTGTCACGTTCCGACACGGTAGGAATAATGGATCGGAGTGTCACGTTCCGACACGTAGGATTAGGGGATCGGAGTGTCACGTTCCGACACGGTAGGAATAATGGATCGGAGTGTCACGTTCCGACACGTAGCATTAGGGGATCGGAGTGTCACGTTCCGACACGGTAGGAATAATGGATCGGAGTGTCACGTTCCGACACGTAGGATTAGGGGATCGGAGTGTCACGTTCCGACACGGTAGGAATAATGGATCGGAGTGTCACGTTCCGACACGTAGCATTAGGGGATCGGAGTGTCACGTTCCGACACGGTAGGAATAATGGATCGGAGTGTCACGTTCCGACACGTAGGATTAGGGGATCGGAGTGTCACGTTCCGACACGGTAGGAATAATGGATCGGAGTGTCACGTTCCGACACGTAGCATTAGGGGATCGGAGTGTCACGTTCCGACACGGTAGGAATAATGGATCGGAGTGTCACGTTCCGACACGTAGGATTAGGGGATCGGAGTGTCACGTTCCGACACGGTAGGAATAATGGATCGGAGTGTCACGTTCCGACACGTAGCATTAGGGGATCGGAGTGTCACGTTCCGACACGGTAGGAATAATGGATCGGAGTGTCACGTTCCGACACGTAGGATTAGGGGATCGGAGTGTCACGTTCCGACACGGTAGGAATAATGGATCGGAGTGTCACGTTCCGACACGTAGCATTAGGGGATCGGAGTGTCACGTTCCGACACGGTAGGAATAATGGATCGGAGTGTCACGTTCCGACACGTAGGATTAGGGGATCGGAGTGTCACGTTCCGACACGGTAGGAATAATGGATCGGAGTGTCACGTTCCGACACGTAGCATTAGGGGATCGGAGTGTCACGTTCCGACACGGTAGGAATAATGGATCGGAGTGTCACGTTCCGACACGTAGGATTAGGGGATCGGAGTGTCACGTTCCGACACGGTAGGAATAATGGATCGGAGTGTCACGTTCCGACACGTAGCATTAGGGGATCGGAGTGTCACGTTCCGACACGGTAGGAATAATGGATCGGAGTGTCACGTTCCGACACGTAGGATTAGGGGATCGGAGTGTCACGTTCCGACACGGTAGGAATAATGGATCGGAGTGTCACGTTCCGACACGTAGCATTAGGGGATCGGAGTGTCACGTTCCGACACGGTAGGAATAATGGATCGGAGTGTCACGTTCCGACACGTAGGATTAGGGGATCGGAGTGTCACGTTCCGACACGGTAGGAATAATGGATCGGAGTGTCACGTTCCGACACGTAGCATTAGGGGATCGGAGTGTCACGTTCCGACACGGTAGGAATAATGGATCGGAGTGTCACGTTCCGACACGTAGGATTAGGGGATCGGAGTGTCACGTTCCGACACGGTAGGAATAATGGATCGGAGTGTCACGTTCCGACACGTAGCATTAGGGGATCGGAGTGTCACGTTCCGACACGGTAGGAATAATGGATCGGAGTGTCACGTTCCGACACGTAGGATTAGGGGATCGGAGTGTCACGTTCCGACACGGTAGGAATAATGGATCGGAGTGTCACGTTCCGACACGTAGCATTAGGGGATCGGAGTGTCACGTTCCGACACGGTAGGAATAATGGATCGGAGTGTCACGTTCCGACACGTAGGATTAGGGGATCGGAGTGTCACGTTCCGACACGGTAGGAATAATGGATCGGAGTGTCACGTTCCGACACGTAGCATTAGGGGATCGGAGTGTCACGTTCCGACACGGTAGGAATAATGGATCGGAGTGTCACGTTCCGACACGTAGGATTAGGGGATCGGAGTGTCACGTTCCGACACGGTAGGAATAATGGATCGGAGTGTCACGTTCCGACACGTAGCATTAGGGGATCGGAGTGTCACGTTCCGACACGGTAGGAATAATGGATCGGAGTGTCACGTTCCGACACGTAGGATTAGGGGATCGGAGTGTCACGTTCCGACACGGTAGGAATAATGGATCGGAGTGTCACGTTCCGACACGTAGCATTAGGGGATCGGAGTGTCACGTTCCGACACGGTAGGAATAATGGATCGGAGTGTCACGTTCCGACACGTAGGATTAGGGGATCGGAGTGTCACGTTCCGACACGGTAGGAATAATGGATCGGAGTGTCACGTTCCGACACGTAGCATTAGGGGATCGGAGTGTCACGTTCCGACACGGTAGGAATAATGGATCGGAGTGTCACGTTCCGACACGTAGGATTAGGGGATCGGAGTGTCACGTTCCGACACGGTAGGAATAATGGATCGGAGTGTCACGTTCCGACACGTAGCATTAGGGGATCGGAGTGTCACGTTCCGACACGGTAGGAATAATGGATCGGAGTGTCACGTTCCGACACGTAGGATTAGGGGATCGGAGTGTCACGTTCCGACACGGTAGGAATAATGGATCGGAGTGTCACGTTCCGACACGTAGCATTAGGGGATCGGAGTGTCACGTTCCGACACGGTAGGAATAATGGATCGGAGTGTCACGTTCCGACACGTAGGATTAGGGGATCGGAGTGTCACGTTCCGACACGGTAGGAATAATGGATCGGAGTGTCACGTTCCGACACGTAGCATTAGGGGATCGGAGTGTCACGTTCCGACACGGTAGGAATAATGGATCGGAGTGTCACGTTCCGACACGTAGGATTAGGGGATCGGAGTGTCACGTTCCGACACGGTAGGAATAATGGATCGGAGTGTCACGTTCCGACACGTAGCAATAGGGGATCGGAGTGTCACGTTCCGACACGATAAGAATAAAGAGAAGTAATCTTGAATTATGTTAATACACTCAATTTCGAAGAACCTATTTCCCAAATGAGTATGGTGTGGAGGCTTGAGTCCTCATAGGTGTGCTTGGTGTTGTTGCCAATGTTTCTTGTACTTGTTGATTGTCACCTGTTGAGTATTGTGGTTGATTTTAAATTATTATTCAGTATATATTGCTTTCTATTTTGAGTTGGACGATGATACCTACTCAGTACTTGTTCCTTGTACTGACCCATACTTTTATTTCCTTCTTGTTGTTACGTGGAGTGTAGCAAGTGCACCGTTGACTTCGACTCGTCCGCAACTCTAGCCAGTCTTCAGCACGTCAGATTTCAGGGTGAGCTATTGTTCCTAGCTCGGACTGGATTCTCTCATTCACGTCCTGATGTCCTTGAAGTTCGGACATGGACCATCTGTTTACTTAATTTAGTTTCTTAAATACTCTTAGACTTAGAAATTTGAGAATAGATGTTCTTGATGTGATGACTTCCAGATTTTGGGGATGATAAGTATTATACTTTAGAAGTTTATTTAATTGATTTCGTTAATGAGTTTTGGATCTTCCGCATTTTTATTTCCTATTCAAAATTTATATACTGGTAAACGTTGGGGTTTAGAATTGTTGGTTCCCTCACCTAGTAAGATAAGTGTGGGTGCCACTCGCGACCCGTTTTGGGTCGTGACAAGTAAAATGATATGTTCACACTATAATCTAATTTATTTTTAGATATTTTTACCCTTTAACTTAAATATTAAATATATCATTCAATTATGTTTTCAAGACATTGGAAATGATTAGTGAAATTAATTATTGATGATATCTTAGTTAAACATGAGAAAAGAACAAAAAAAATCACAAAAAAACATAATTTAATTTTCCTCCTTTTTACTTATTTTTTTTAGTTTTTTTTTTCATTTCTTATTCCTTAATGATAAGAAAAGTTTTTAAAAGTATAAACCAGAACTAAGATTAAATTATCTATTTTAATTTATAATTATTAATCGCGAAAAGATAATTTATATCTAAATTAAAATATTAAAAATTTATATAAAAAAAGGGAAAATGCACAAGTACCCCCTCAACCTATGACCGAAATCCCAGAGACACACTTATACTAAGGTCCTATTACCCCCTGAACTTATTTTATAAGTAATTTTCTGCCCCTTTTTAGCCTACGTGGAACTAGTTTGAAAAAATTAAGTCAACCATCCTTGGGCCCACAAGATAGTGCCACGTAGGTCGAAAAGGGGTAAAAAATTACTAGTAAAATAAGTTCAGGGGGGTAATAGGACCTTAGTATAGTATAAGTGTGTCTCTGAGATTTCGGGCATAGGTTGAGGGGGTACTTGGGCATTATCCCTAAAAAAAATAATATGAAATTAGCCGAGTTGGCTAAAGAGTTACTCTTATTTATTCAAAGGAGTTGTTGTTATACACCAATTTTCTAGAAAAAAGTTAATGATAAAAATATATTTTAAAATTATACTCAAAATTATGTGAGCGAAATAAGAACAAAACTAAAATTACCATCTTGTTTTCTCTATTATGTGATTATCTTCATATTTTCGATAACATATGAATCATGTCATACGCAAAAAAGACTCAATAAAATTAATTTTTATTTATTATTTCAGTAGTAGAGACATACAATTGTTTTTTTATAAAAACTTTGATGGTGCTTCATTAAAAATTTTTAATAACATAAAAAGGATAAAAAGAATTTTTTATGATTTCAAAATGAACTTTTATAAAAAAAAAAATTGAAAGAAAAACATCTTTATAGTTCTCTGATGCCAATGACAATACAAATTTAACATGAACTAGATTTAAGTTTCATCACAAAGAAATACTAAATTCATATGGTTTATAAGTGTCGATCCTATTTAACAACAACCCAAGATAACTACATATTAATGTTGAAAAATTACATATTTAAAGTTTATGATTGATTATTATGTTTTAAAAAATTAAACTACATATTTACAACAACATATTTAAAAATTAAACTACATATTTAAAAAAATTAAATTACATATTTGATTACTATGTTTTAAGAAAATTAAATTATGTATTTTAAAATTAAATAAAAATTATTCAAGGTATGTTTGATCGTTCTCGTAGTATATTGAGGTATGTTTGAAGAGCCAAAATCATTTTTCGCTGATGAAAGTGAAAAACTTATTAAATTTTTTTAATAAAATAAAAATATAAAAGGTATATTTTGACCCTTCTCGAAATATTTCGAGTTATGTTTGATCTTTTTCATACATGAACTTTGTTTTTTTTTTAAAATTATTTTTTATCTTCTTTAATTCCATGACTAATTTTGATATACTATGTTGATGATCAAATTTAATTTTTCACTTATCTTCTTACAAAGTCTATTATAGATGCATCAACATTTTTACAAATACAAAATAAAATTCAATATAACCGCAAAAAAATGATTAATTTTAGTTTGCTTTTTTTTAAATTTTTTTATTTCGTTCACTATTTTTTTATACTCATGTTTTCTACACTAAAGAATTAAAGCGAAAAATTAAACATGAACAAAAAACTCAAATAAATAAACAAATATATTCATAAGGGAGATAACTAAGACTAAATTAGCTGTTGAATTCAAAAACTCAAAAATAAAGTCACGTGAAAAAACAACCTGATTTTCCTCTACGCGATTGGTTAAATAACTAAAATAAATAAGTTAAATATCTAAAGTATAACTTTCGTTAGTCAAAAGAGGATATATAAGTTATTTAATTTGCTCATGTAACAATAAATGTATATGTGACCTTTTCTTTACGAAATATATATTATCTCTATATCACAAAATTAAGGAGTATATCAAATCTTTTTCTCCTAATAATAATTCAACATAATTTGCACAATATTATTATCATGAAGATCAAACAAACAATGTGGTATAGTAATGAAATGTAAAAAATATTCTATATCTTATTTGATTATTCTATATATATCAATGTTAGTATTATATTAAAAAGAGAGTAGTCAACCTTGATACTAAGACAATTATATAATAAGAAATAACTTTCTTAATTCAAGGCATCAATACGAAAATTGCATTATTATTAATAGTTATTTAAACTATCTAAGTCCAAGATTATGTTATTATTTTTCTAAAAGAAAAACACACACAATGTATAAACAGTTATTAATTAGTGAAAAATCGTATTAATCATTATCATTCAATTGTAAATTTCAAAATCCATATTTATTTTACTTATATTGCATATTGCTGAGAGTCCCTGAGAGTAACGTGTTAATGTTAATTATAGGCTTGTATCCACAATATATTACGTCAATTTGATAACTTATAGATCATTAACCATATTTGTTATTAATATGAAAAGTATATAATTTTATAAGTTATTATGTTTAAATAAACTTAGGCTATTTATTTGAATATCTTAACATATAATCTAAAACTATATTAATAACGACAATCAAAATTCGAACACCTTAGAGATGCAAATATCACAATATTATAAAAATCATATATTTCATCAGTGTCGATCCTATTTAACAACAATCATATTGAATATGTGATATTTTTGCACCCTTATATTATGTTGACTTGATAATATGTGAACTACTACTTATTTATTATTATTAATATGAGTTCTATTTATATGAAGTTGTGTTCAAATAAATTCAAAGTACATATTTAAATAATTTTGTAAGTATAATTTGAAAATATTTCAATAAAAGTCATGCAAAACTCAAAACACTTTATATATGATAAACATCAAAACATACAGAAATCATAAACTTTTTATTACTTATAGTATCGACACTAATTAATTTTGTAAGAATAACGTCAAAAAAATTTTTTTTTTAAATATATTTTTAGTTTATTATTTAATAATTATATTTTAATATAATTAGTTATGGATAAACTTAGTTGGAGGTGTAAGTGTATATTTCTTATAGTACATAAAGTATAAATGTTTAAATTTGAAATATAGAGAGTGTATTTAAAATTGAGTCATATTACAAAAAAAATTAATGTATTAATTATATATACATAGAAAATTTGACATTAAAGCAAATAAATTATGATTTATTTTTCAGGAATTATGATTTTCTTTATGCTATTAAAAAAATATTTTACATTGATGAAGTTCCAATAGATACATCAAATAAATTCTTTTATTGTTTCATTCATAGGATGAGTTTAACCAATTTAAGTGCTTAAATATAATAATTTATTTTCACCATATTCTATCTTTTTATAAGAAGAGAAAAAAAAGTCAAGAAGGAGAAGTGAAATGACAAAAAGAAAAAGAATTGAAGAAGTATAAAGCATGGAACCCAGAAAATTAATTTTATCAAAATAATTAATGTTCATATTTTTTTGAAAATATCAAAAAAATAATGTTATTTGGAGGGAAAATCTATAATAGTTTTTTTCACTATTCTAGCCAAATTTTGGCCACATTTTTCTGGCCATTTAGCACTTCTCAAACTTAAATATGTATTAGATTTGGTGGTATACTTTATTACCACTTAAATCCACTAGATAACAATGCTTTCATCTCCTACCACTTTATTTTATACTCTATCTAAAAGATGAGAATTTTTTTTCTTAGATTTAAATAGAGGTCAAAGTAAGGAAAGTAGCATTGATGGAATGGGGGATCACACCTTCAATGAAGAAATAAGGTGACCAGCTGGAAGTTTTTGAAATCCCAACAATATTTTCTATATAAGAAGAATCTGGAAAGCCTGATGACTTTAAAGGATAGAGGAGACCTTTTTTTAGGTTAGTGCTCATCGACATTGCTAAAAATTACCTTTTGAATTTCTTCCATATTAGGAGGGCTCGTAAGCATCTTATTATCTTCCTCTGTGACTAGAGAGGAGATGGTCTCAATAATCTCATATTCAAGCACTGAACCTTGAGAAGAAAGTAATGTATGAAATAAATTGAGAGATTCCTGCCATGCAGAAACAAGTTCTGAATTTGGTTCAAGGTGCTTATTCTCTATCTTTCTTCGTAAAGCAGAAATTTTTCAAGGTTACTCTTGGCCAAATTTAATTGCCATTTTCTTATCATCAGACTAACTCTGTTCAAGAGTAAATTTGTTACATCATAAAAAGAAATCAAGGTATATCATTAATTTAAATTAGAAATTAGGAGCACTAAAGTCTAAACTATTTCATAAAAAGATAGAAATGTCATGATCATCGGTAAATGGATATTACGATTTGCAAAGTCATATTGATGAGGTTTTGTACGTCTAAAGTCATATAGTGCGCCAAGTAAATTCATATGAACCCACTTCGTTGAAAAATAACATATTATATATATATATATTAATAAGGGTAGCCCGGGCGTTGCCGGGTCCCAACAACGAAATACTTAAATTTAAAGATTAACCAGAAAGTTTGTCTGTAACTGAGCGGAAACAACAGAGTATTACAATGTTGACTTTATGCAAGAAGGAGAAATTCTGAGTATGTTGAATGATTCAGGCATTCCTTCTTGTTGAAATTTGTAATGTTTACGTTGCACTTCTTGTTGAAGTTTATGGCATAATTTGTATGAGCATAATCTGTTTATGGCATAATCTGTATGAGTGGAAGAGAGAGATTACATTAAAGGGGATATCAATTATAGGTGCAATATAATGAGCATAATCAATATCTTTATACCTCAAATACATATTCACCAAAGCTGAACCACCTATATGATTAACATCAATGTTGTTCTTCTCCACGTACAAATGAACCCATTTACCGAGCCTCTAATGCTCCCAACTGCGCAAAAGCAGATAAAGCTATAGACAACCATAATTTCATTAGGCTTTACACCCGCCATCTGCATTTCCCTGAACAAATCCAATGCATAATTCATTTACTTAGAAAAAGCGGAAGTTAGAAATTCAAAAACACACAAAAAAAAAACCCTGGTTTAAATATAGGAAGAGTTGAAATCAAAAGAGAGGAAGAATTAAAGGAACCAGAGTTGTTGTGTACAAACAAATTACAAAAAGGGCTCCACATAACAACATAAACATTATTTTTGTCAGATCTCACATATCCATTTGAAGAATTGACCAAATTTGGGGTTAAAATAACCCAGAGAACATTTTAAAAGGGAGAAATTGCCAAACCCAAGCGAATCTGGATGAACTATATCAAAACTCACCTAATAACGTAGAGACAATCCGCAAAACCGAAGAACAACAGAGAAAATGCACAGGAACTTTGAGAGCTATGAAATCCTGGAGCAACTTACTGGGTTAGA
Organism: Solanum pennellii; assembly: GCF_001406875.1. Classification (NCBI taxonomy): domain Eukaryota; kingdom Viridiplantae; phylum Streptophyta; class Magnoliopsida; order Solanales; family Solanaceae; genus Solanum; species Solanum pennellii. Next base: position 66,664,429 of record NC_028637.1, on the reverse strand, counting down.
AAGGAGTAGCACGCGTTACAGTCAGAAAGACAGCACAAATCTAAAGAAAATAAAGTAAATGAAATAATTGATTGAATCTCTAAAGACAAAAATGGATAGAAATAGGGAAGAAGCTAATGGGATTAACGCCATTAAATTTTAGTAGTCTTGTTAAGTTCTTTTAAAAAATACATCTAGAATGGTAAGCATATCAATTTGAGGAAAAAGTATGAAAGTTTGAGCTAATGTTTTGCTCGTTTAAAAATTGCCAACAACTGGGGTTTCTTGAGTGCACATAACAGATCAGTTTCCATTGTCTAATATCTCAATCATCCAGAATCTTAGAACCGCCCAATTCATTATCGAATTATGAATGTGTTGGATGCATGTAGGCGAAAAGAAGTACGGCAGTTACATCAGAGTTTTTCCTATGAAAAATACAGGAATGAAGAATAATACTCACTAAGACGCTTTTGGGAGCAATGTTTGTTGAGGATTTGAGTTTGCTGAACTATCAATTTCTGCACTATAGAGAAGATTGATTATGACTCTTAGAATCAAAATAAATACAGAATAATCAGAAAGAGTTTTTTTTGTGCCTCATTTGATTTTTCTCAGATCATTGCGTAGTCAAGTTCACTGTTGCTGCTGAGTGGTTAGAGGTCATTCATGGAGTTTGTTATGTCGGTGAAATAACCTGTGAAACAACATGGATACACCACTATATCAACCAAAGTATTTTGGTAAAGGAAAAGCCGAAGGAAAAAGGAAAAACATACAGTATGCATGCAAAATGAATGTGTAAACTAAAATGATTCACAGAAATAAGCATTAGCGATATGTTGAAGTTAGCAGAGGTAGTCCGACTTACGATTCTTCAATTCTGAGCAGCAAATCAGGTGGCAGTACCATTGAGTGAGGGTCAGAGCAGACCTCTTGGTAAACCTTACTCGTTCAGCTACTCAAGTCACTCAGTAGTATTTCATAACAAGAAACAGAGTATGAATTTGTATAACAAATATTTTCACAAGTATATGCAGGCAACTAAAAATTACAGCGAGAAGTTTGATGAAATTGACAAAATTAGAGTCGATTGTTACCTCATTAATGGGAAAGCTCTGTGAATAATTTCATCATAGACTATATTATATGTTGAATGATCATCAGTACTGTCTGCTGTAGGTGGACGGATTAATATTTTTACACACTTTGAACTTTTTGCTCTTGATAAAGCCACATATAGTTGACTATGTGAAAAAACAAGTTCTCGTAAGTAAATTCCAACAAAATCTAATGTTTGACCTTGAGCTTTATTTATAGTCATAGCATAACACAATCGCAGAGGAAACTGTGTTCTTTTAAATTGTACTGGAATTTTCTCATCTTGAGATGTTAGTAATGGAATTCTTGGAATAAATACATGTGTATTTTTGAAGTCGCCACTTTCAATTTTAGCACTTATGAGATGTGTTTTAAAGCTACAACATGTTAACCTTGTGCCATTACATAAACCTTCTGAAGGATTCAAATTTCGTAATAATATAACTGGACAGTTCTACTTTAATGTTAACCTATAAGGAGGTAAGCCAGGAGGGTGTAGAGCATGTAGGAAATCTTCAAATTGGCTTTGATCATTTGGTTCAACAGTTCCGTCCATTGTGACATATGTTCTAGCTCTTTCTGGAAGTTTTATAATTAACATATCATTTATTTCATCTACAAAGTCATTTTTTGAAGTTAGAATAAACACGAGAAGATATTGCAGTTGAATCAGAAGAAAACGCATATAAATCAGGATATGTTATGTTAAATAAAGCATCTAACGAATGTTCTTCAGTTGTAAAAGGTATAATAAGAGAATCAGGAATCTCGATTTTCTTTTCACAATTAGGTGTCTCGTTTCCATTTCCAATTCTATGTAGATATTCACAAAAGAATGGATCGGTCTTGCACGATATTTTCAGATAGATGTAATTTCTCAAGATCATTCCAAATATTGGAACATAATAAGCTTTGATGAATAAAATCTTCCTTTTTGCCGTTTCGCTCTACTGGAAGAGTCTGTCTAAAGTCACCTCCGAATACAATAACTTTACCACCAAAAAGTGTCTTCACATCCATAATCTCTTAAAAGTACATCAAGAGCTTCAATCATGTTTTTTTGGCCATAGATGCTTCATCCCATACAATTAATTTTGCATCTTGAAACAAGCAAGCAAGTGTACTCTGTTTACTTATATAACAACAAAAATTATCATCTATGTCAATAGGCATTTTAAAACGTGAGTGAACAGTCCGTCCTCCAGGAAGAACAGAAGCTGCTACTCCTGAAGTTGCAGTTGCTAAAGCTATTTGTCCGTGAGATTGAGCAGTTGCTAATAATGCACGGTATAAGAAAGTTTTTACCTGTTCCTCCGGGACCATCAATAAAAAAAGCTCAAAGCTTCTTGGAAAAAATTCTATCAATAATTGTATTATATGAAATAACTGTTGGGAAAACGCGGACAAGCACAAAAGTATATATGGTAAAAGTAATGGAAATAAAATGGGAAAATAACGACACCAAGAATTTTACGTGAAAACCCTTCTGAATAAGGGAAAAAACCACGAGCCAAGAGGAGCAACTGATATTACTATAGTAAGGAATTTTACACTGTGTAGTCACGAATACAATACTCAAAGTGATTACTACACAATCAAAAGGAACAACACTCTTTTTGTTTCCGTCTTACTAAAATATCGCTCACACTCTATTTTTCTTCACAAACTATTTTCTTGTATAGTCTATGGAATACCTCACTTTGCTCTCAAAAT
>NC_028637.1:66625112-66661388 GCF_001406875.1 Solanum pennellii | reverse complement strand
GGTCTAGTGCACACCATTGCATACATTAGACTTCCGACAACGGAGGAATATGGAACTTTGGCCGTGTTCTCTTTTTCCTCCCTAGCTGTAGGACACATCTTCTTTCTCAACTTCATATGACCAGCAAGAGGTATACACACAGGCTTCGCATTCTTCATATTGAAGCGCTCCAATACGCATTCAATGTACTTCTTCTGGGACAAATAAATCTTCCTTTTATCTCTAAGACGAGTAATTCTCATGCCCAAAATTTGCTTAGCATGACCCAAGTCTTTCATAGAAAAAGACTTACACAACTCCTTCTTCAGCTCGTCAATCTTGGAAGTATTCTTGCCCACAATCAACATATCATCCACATACAACAAAAGGATGATCAAATCTTTGTCAGAAAATTTTTGTACAAATACGCAATTATCTGAAGAAGTCTTCTTATAGCCTTGCTCCCCCATAACAGATTCAAACTTTTTGTACCACTGTCTGGGAGCTTGTATTAGGCCATAGAGACTCTTTTTAAGTTCGCATACAAAATTTTCTTTACCATCTACTTTGAAGCCCTCAGGTTGTTCCATATAAATCTCTTCTTCTAGGTCACCGTGAAGGAAAGCCGTCTTCACATCCATCTGCTCAATCTCTAAATTAAGACTAGCAGCCAAACCTAGAACTGTGCGAATCGAGGACATTTTCACAACAGGAGAAAATATTTCGTCAAAGTCAATACCTTTCCTTTGACCGAATCCCTTAACAACCAATCTAGCTTTGTACCTGGGCTTCAAGTTGTGTTCTTCAACTTTAACTTTGAACACCCACTTGTTCTTCAAAGCTCTCATGCCCTTGGGCAATTTTACCAACTCATAAGTGTGGTTCTCATGCAAAGACTTCATCTCGTCTTGCATGGCTTCAATCCATTGATTCTTGTGCTCATCTTCCATGGCCTCCTCATAACATTCAGGTTCTCCCCCGTCAGTGAGTAAAACATACTCATTGGGTGAATAACGGGAGGAAGGAAACCGCTGTCTTGTGGACCTCCGAAGCGGAATATTTGATTCGTCCACAACTTCATGAGCAACAGGATCATCAATAACAATATCATTGTTATTATCAACATCAACATGTTGATTCGATACATGATTCTGGGCGTCACCATGATTATCAAACCCAACAACATCATGCACACTTGTGTGAGGAACTTCATCATGATGAACTATACCATCAAAATTTGAAGATTCTACCTTCTCCGCTTTGTCAATATCTTCAATTGTTTGATTCTCCATGAAAATAATATCACGGCTTCTCACAAGTTTCTTTTCAATTGGATCATATAGCCTGTAACCAAATTCATCTAGGCCATATCCAATGAAGATGTATTGCCTTGTCTTGGCATCTAATTTTGACCTCTCATCTTTCGGCACATGTACAAAAGCTTTGCAACCAAATACTCTCAAATGGTCATAGGAAACATCCTTTCCATACCAAACACTATTTGGTACATCACTTTGCAAAGCAACAGCAGGAGATAGATTAATAACATGTGCAGCGGTCAATAAAGCCTCACCCCAAAATGAGTTTGGCAACTTTGCTTCAGAAAGCAAACATCTAACTCTTTCCATCAAGGTCCTGTTCATCCTCTCAGCCAAACCATTAAGCTGAGGAGTCTTGGGAGGAGTCTTCTGGTGTCTAATACCTTGATGCTTGCAGTATTCGTCAAATGGTCCACAATATTCACCACCATTATCAGTACGAATACATTTCACTTTCTTTCCAGTTTCTCTTTCAACTGAAGCCTGAAACTGCTTAAAGACACCTAACACTTGGTCTTTAGTCTTCAAGACATAGACCCAAAGTTTTCTCGAGCAATCATCAATGAAAGTGACAAAGTAAAGTGCACCACCCAATGTCTTTGTCTTCATTGGACCACATAAATCAGAGTGCACTAACTCAAGCAACTCTGTCTTTCTCGAAGGAGGGTAGGACTTAAAGGAAACTCTATTTTGTTTACCAGCCAAGCAGTGCTCACATTTTTCTAATTTAGAACTTTGGAAATTTGACAATAATTTCTTCTTGGCTAGAACATTAAGTCCTTTCTCGCTAATGTGGCTAAGCCTCTTGTGCCATAATGTTGAAGAGCTATCGCTCTCAACCGCATTCACCATATCAACACAAGCAGAGGCCGTAGTCCAGTATAGACCACGACGTTTGTTACCACGAGCCACAACCAAGGAACCCTTAATGAGCTTCCATTTTCCATCACCGTTGGTACTAACATATCCTTCATCATCTAAAACACCAACAGAAATTAGGTGCAGACGAACATCAGGAGCATGTTTCACATTGTTCAAAACTAGTTTAGTTCCAACACTAGTTTCCAAACAAATTGTACCAATACCAACCACCCTAGAAACAGTCTCATTACCCATACTCAAGGTTCCAAAATCACCAGGAGTGTAGGAAGAGAAAAAATCCTTCCTTGATGTCACATGAGATGCGGCACCAGTGTCCACAACCCAGCTTGACTCATCACAAGCAATATTTATCATGTTCGCATCAAGAACGGTAACAAGATCTTCGGTGGTGACGGTGGCTAGGCAATTTTCATTGCCATCTTCTTTAGTTTCCTCTTTGTTTTTGTTCTCCCTCTTCAACTTCCTGCAGAACTTCTTTGTGTGCCCTTTCATGCCACAATGATAGCACTCAATATCCTTAAGTCTGCCTTTGGATTTGCTCCTATTTTGTTCTCTATGCTGAGAACCACGAGTTTTATTTCTCCCCCTGGGGCCAGTTATCAGGACATCCGACGAAGAGGAACCTTGAGTTTTTCTTCTCATCTCTTCGTTCAAGACACTACTCTTGGCGGAATCCATAGAGATCACACCATCCGGAGCAGAATTTGACAATGACGTTCTAAATGTTTCCCATGAATCTGGTAGGGAACCAAGTAGAAGCAAGCCTTGAATTTCTTCATCAAATTTGATGCCCATAGCAGATAATTGGTTCATTATCCCCTGAAAATTATTCAGATGGTCTGTCATCGGAGAACCATCATGATACTTCAAACTCAACATCTGCTTTATTAAGAACATTTTGTTGTTGCCAGTCTTTCGAGCATACAAACTTTCAAGATGCTCCCATAGGGTTCGAGCATGTGTTTCCCCAGAAATATGGTTCAACACATTATCGTCGACCCATTGCCTAATGAATCCACAGACCTGTCTATGCAACAGATTCCACTCTTCATCTGTTTTATTATCAGGCTTTACAGTGGTAAATACTGGTTTGTAAAAATTCTTAACATAAAGCAGATCTTCCATTTTTCCCTTCCAAATGGCATAATTAACACCATTCAAAGTAACCATTCTACTTGTGTTGGCTTCCATTGTTTTCCCCAAAAAATATAGTTATCGCAAATCAAAGTAAATCTTTTCTGATGTGGAAGTTCAGACTGTGCTGCAACCACAGAGCATACTCAGATAAAACCTTGGCTCTGATACCAGTTTGTTGGGAAAACGCGGACAAGCACAAAAATATATATGGTAAAAGTAATGGAAATAAAATGGGAAAATAACGACACCAAGAATTTTACGTGGAAACCCTTTTGAATAAGGGAAAAAACCACGAGCCAAGAGGAGCAATTGATATTACTATAGTAAGGAATTTTACACTGTGTAGTCACGAATACAATACTCAAAGTGATTACTACACACTCAAAAGGAACAACACTCTTTTGGTTTCCGTCTTACTAAAATATCGCTCACACTCTATTTTTCTTCACAAACTATTTTCTTGTATAGTCTATGGAACACCTCACTTTGCTCTCAAAATGGTTTTTCTCTCTAACTTGGTGTGTTCTACAAATGAGCAAGAATGCTCTATTTATAGAAGGATAAAACCATGTCTATGTCACTAATGACATATGTAAACATAGCAAAGTCAAGATTGGTTGCAAATCTTACCAATTTGCCAACTACCAAATCTTTTATTTTCAACTCCAATTACTATTCCTTTTAACCAATTGCTTGTACCAATTGAATAGCTAAAGTTGACTAAAAAATGGGATGGATTCAACAATAAGTTGTTTAACATTTTATCTTTTTGGCAAGAGCAAGTCGTCTTCACTGACAATTATGTTTCTCTCAAAATGGATGTCTTTTGTGTCCTTAGTAGTTTCAGAAGATTTAATATTCTCTAAGATAAGTCCGCACTCATTTGAGTCAGTGTCTCATGGAATGTAAGATATGATTGATATGATTTAAAACTTTGTATTGAATACATTTTGGTTCAGTATTGGAGAAGCTTTTGAAGTCTTCTGATAGTGAATCCTCAAACATTTCCCATAATTCTTTCGGGTTAGAAGGATTGCAATACACTAATATGTAGCCAATAAACGCCTTAAACTATATGGCATCTGATAATTCACAACCTCTAACATACATTCAATTAGACTATTGTTGCAATAGAGTAGTCCTCTTTTTTCTGCAGATTCACGAAATGTGCTACAAGGTACTCCATTAACAGTGAGAAGATCTCTATATGATTTTGGTCCTCTTACGTTCATTAACAATAGCCTGAGGTAATACCTTTCCCCTTCAGTCACATGACATGTGGCAACACGTCCAATTATTTTTTTACATGTCCACATTTTGTCTCTTGGACACCATACAAAGTGTTGCGGGAATTCCTTGTATAATAATTTCATATTCATAGCATGCTCCTTTGTTCTATTCATAGAGAAAAATTCGGTCAACATGGTTCTTTTTATTAGTGGATTATTTAAGATTATGTTAACGCTTTCAGTACTTCTAAAAGAGACAAATTGTTGTCCTTCTAAATATAATTGAAGATGATACACACTTGGAGTCATTTCACTAATAGGAAAACCAATTAAACGCCATGCTGCTTCGGGTGGGGAAACCTATCTTGCATACCGATATTCTTTTAGTTCTTCTATTTCTACATTGTCATAGAATATGCAATTTTATCATGGCCTTTGCAAAAATATTTGCAAATATATTTCACAACTTTAATATCAGAACAAACTTCAACATTTAAATGACAATCAAATTCACAAAGTAAGTATTGGGTTATATAGAACAACCCACGAATTGTCCATGTGATGTTTTCTCATGTATACAGTTTTCCCAGTATTACGCCTCTTATAAAGTGGATATGAATTCTTTCCGTTTGATGTTTGTTCAATAGTCTTTTGGATATTGAAATTTACAAAAGCCCTTTTTTCCCATACATGAATTTGTAGGGTTTATATCACCACATAGACCCTGCACCATATGTTGAAGGACACGTGAATAAAGATATTGCTCATTAGAATCGGGTAATTCAGCAGAAACAAATTTATCATATGATTCAGGTGTCGACAATTTGTATTCATTAGTAAGAATAATAAGGAAATGAGCATGTGGAAGACCTCGTTTTTGGAATTCTATAGCGTACATAAAAGCAGCAACTTTTCCAAATATGTATCTTTTCAAATAATTACTTCTAGTTCTTCTATTTTGGTTCGGAATACACGGGACACCAAATCAGGTCTATTTTGAGCTTCATCAGTTGATAACATATGTTGTTTTATTTCTGGCCAAGATGGATTACATGTCATAGTCACAAAAAGATCAGGTTTTTCAAAATGTTATACCAAGGCGATAGCATCCATATACCTACGACGCATATCTCTTGGTCCGCCTGTGAAAGTAACAGGAAGGAATGTTTTTTTCCCAATTGTGGAAGCCTCTGTTTTGACCAACTCTCAAAAAATCTATAATTCCTTTTAACACATCTATTCTAAATAAGTCTGGTTTAAGTGAAAAAAATCCAATCTTTGTGTTTCAAGTTTTATGAGAACATCTACTATAAATTGTTGAAATAATCTACCACAATGTAATACTCCATTTTCATCAGCTTCTCTTATCTGAATTTTGTAACAGTAATATTCACGGCAAGAACCATATCTCTTTTTCGTTTTTTTTATTAAAGACTTCAACCTCCATATGAAGAACTTCATCAAATAGAGCATATATTATTTACACTTGGTAATTCTTCGTGTTCACAGTAAGATTGATTCCGCCGGGAAATTTTTTTTATACCACAATGCCATCCATTTTGACCATATGAAAATAATAACGGATACTGTAAAGGATCATAACAACCATAATAATAATTTACTGCGTGTGTGTTATTACTATTCGTGTATATACGAATATGTGCCGGCACAGAAACAATTTCAGGTGAATCATGTTCAAGCCATATTCTAGCAACCTCAGATGCAGACGGTAAATTATAAACACGTTGACCTAAACCTGAATCACATTTAAGTGCAATACAAAAATCAGATATTGTTGGGATGTTCATCAAGGATTTTATAAAGATAGAATATGGATTTTTTGACAGCATGTTCACGAGTTTCCTGACAATTGATTCACTAATAATATGTGTTGAATAGGCCATTCTTTTTGCTAGTTCACTTTCATTATCATAAACGTATGGTTGCAGGTTCTTTGGTTTGTCATCGGAGGAGAGTAAATCAGGTATAAAATGATACATTTGTCCTTGCACGCGAAATGTGTATATACCATGATATCTCTTAGCTAAAACTTTGTCACAAGTTACGCCAAGTGATGTGAAGGCAAACATATTATTATATGTTCTAATGTAAGTTCGGAAGTGCATAGATTCTTCAGTATTTCCCATATACAGATCGGATAAGTCATCAGATAGTTGGTATGAAACTAATTTAATTGAGCCATTACCACAACAAAAGCCAGGCGATTCATACTGAAATCTTTTTGCCTGACAAAACTTACAGTTGGGAACATCTTTTAAGCATGTATAAGCAGATCGATTATCATTAATTTTTTAATGGGAGTTTGCTTTTAGCCTATTACCTGTATGTCATAAGTACTGTCAAAACTGAGTATAATCTGACATTCTAATGAAGTAATAGGAGAAATTACTTCCGTATAAAATGAATACCAACCTTTCTCTGTAGCGACTTTTTAGAAGTGACATTTTGTTAATCTGTACATGCGTTGGATGTAGAGTTTGAGATAGAAATGACCTCAGGAGTGACATTTTGTTGTTCCCTACATGTGCCGGATGTTGAGCCTAACATATAAATCGGAAAAATTTAGATGCATATCTAACACATGATGCAACTAAAAAGCTAAAAGACAGAAATTATATATTTACCTTTTTCAAATACATAGAAAGGTGGGAGGACTTGTTCTCTTTTGTTAGAAGAACTAATTTCATAGCATCCTTTTTCTGGACGGTATATAAAAAACATTATCCATTAGGTTAGCACATAATTGGATCTTTGTAATTTGATATTAGTAAAAGTGAACAAGCAGAAAATTTTTCATTCCAACCTTGATATTAATAGAAGAGGGCTCTTTTATAGTAAGAGCAGTTTGCCTTGATAATAAAGGGGCGCAATATCGCTTTGTTTCTTCAGTTGGACGGAGAACACGTGATTTACCTTTTCGTAATTCTCTGGTGTGCCTCTCTGCTAATATCGCCTGTTTTTTTTATCAGCTTTTATCTTTATATAAGCATCACGCCTTTTGAGTTTCATTTGATAAATTTGTTCTTCTGTACGTGATAGTTTATTTGGTTTGTTGGAGACATTTCTCCGCAAGCTTTTTGTAGGAAATTATCTGCATTTAAAATACTAAAAGGCAGACAATGAATTTGAATCGACAAAATATTGAAGTATATAAAATTTCACATTCTTGAGGAAATCTCATAACATTCCTATTTCACACCCAATTGCTACCCCGATTAGTGGACATTATTCGCTGGCAGCATAACTTCAACCAAAGAGCTTGATTGAGTTGAACATAACAGCACCGGAAGAGATGGAGACGGGTGAAGGAGGCAATGCATCAACGAAACCATAAGAATCTATATTGGTGGTTTAGGTGAAAGTGTGACAGCACTCAAACTTTTCACCACGTATAATGGCAGGAGGGTTAGAAAAGAGAAGGCAAAGAAACACTTTTTTCTTCTTTTGAAATGTGAGTGAGAATGCTACAAAAATCACTTCATCTTAGGGGAACTGGTAAGCATAAATACAGTTTTCAGCGAGTTGAAGTTCCTTCTTTACTTATCCATTTTTGTGAATGTGAATAAAACTCTGGTACTACCTATACAGACAAGCAAATATCACTTTACAATTATGGCTCAAATTATGGTCGAAGGGATGAGAAAGAACTGAACATTATGAATTCAGTCTTAAACAGAATTTTTCAGAGGGAGAACTACTCTGAGAAAATCAGTTGATCATGGCAAATATAGCAGTTAAAATCTTGCATAGCACGCTCGCTAAGATGAGGCAAAGATGAGGGGAAGGGCAGTGATAAAAACAACAACAAATAGCGGCTGAAACAGGAAGAGTGAAAAAACCCACAAAACCCGTGAATACAAACAAATCAAAAAAAGGATGAGAAAAAGAAATCGCTGAAGTATAGATAAGGAACCAAAATAATGGAAAATCATTGTGGAATATGCTTACGTAAGGTAATAGATAGCTGCAAACTTCAGCGAAGCACCTAATCAAGAAGGTAAAGTTGTTGGGTTATGGGCCTTTTTCCCTTCCTATGTGGATAAATAAAAGCCCAATTTGGACCAACCCATTTTTGCCCATAGGCCCATTCTTATGAGGCAAATATAAGCCTATTTAGGTCTTATTTTCATATACACAGAGAGTTTTTTCAGCAGCCAAAAAGAGAGAAAGAGAGCAGTTTTCGCAGTCAAAATTCAGCCCTAACAGCCAACTTCAAATTGCGATTCCCGCTTCGTTTCTTGTCCGATTGAGCTGATTTTTGGACAGCATATTATCTTCATCTCAATCTTTGATTAGGAACTGACAGAGTTGGATTTGGTGGCCTGCAGCTTCAGTTTTGCTGTCGTGAACAGTAGCTGCGAAATTGGTGATTTTGCTCCTTTAATTCTCTAGATTTGGTGCAATCTTATTTTGTTGTTGCTCGTTGTTTGGCACTTGTTTTGTGGCCAATTTTGGAGAACAATATTGTAACTCTTGGTGATTATAGTGGAGCTTTTGGTCCCGTGGTTTTTTACTCTTCACATCGAAGGGTTTTCCACGTAAATCTTGGTGTCTTGTGTGATTGGTTTATTATTGCCTTGTTATATTTGTTTGGTTGAATTACTTGCTGCCTTACTATCATATTGCTTGTGGTTGTTTGTCTTCTCTTGGTTCAAATCGAAAAGGGAAAGTATAGACTTGGGTATTCTTCCGCTGTTATCCTGTCAGGCATTCTTTGTTAGTGCCTTATCTTTCCCAACAAAGTGGTATCAGAGCATTGGTTATTGTTGATTGTCGTTTTGAATGATGGAGGCAAATATGAGCAAAATGGTGTGTTTAAATGGTAGTAACTATCATATTTGGAAAGGCAAGATGAAAGATCTTCTATTTGTCAAGAAGATGCATTTACCTGTGTTTGCTTCTAATAAGCCTCAGTCTTTGAATGATGAAGAATGGGAATTTGAGCATCTGCAGGTTTGTGGCTATATTAGACAATGGGTTGAAGATAATGTTAGAAATCATATTGTGAATGAGACACATGCCAAAAGTTTGTGGGACAAGCTCGAGACACTTTATGCTTCGAAGACTGGCAACAACAAGTTGTTCCTATTGAAACAATTAATGAATATCAGGTATAAAGAGGGCACTCCTATTTCTGATCATATTAATGATTTTCAGGGTGTTCTTGACCAGCTGTCCGGAATGGGTGTAAAGTTTGATGATGAGATACAGGGACTTTGGCTTCTTAATACTCTGCCAGACTCTTGGGAAACTCTTCGAGTTTCTTTGACTAATTCTGCTCCCAGTGGTGTTGTAACCATGGAATATACTAAGAGTGGTGTCTTGAATGAAGAAATGAGAAGAAGATCTCAAGCCTCATCTTCTTCAGCTTCACACTCCGATGTTTTGGTTACTGAAGATAGGGGGAGAAACAAGTCCAGAGGTCAGAATGATAGAGGTAAAAGTAGAAGCAAGTCAAAGTCTAAATACAAGAATATTACATGTGACTATTGCCACAAGAATGGGCATATCATGAAATATTGTTACAAGCACAAGAGAGATATGAGACAACAAAAGAGAGAAGGCGATAATGAAAATCGTGTTGCTGTTGTTGCTAATGATGATCTTCTTGTTTCTTGTGATGCAAATGCCATTAATCTTGTTCGTGATGAGTCTAGCTGGTTTGTGGATTCTGGTGCTACTTCTCATGTCACGCCAAAGAAGGAATTATTTTCTTCTTATACTCCAGGTAATTTTGGAACGTTGAAAATGGGCAATAATCATGAAGTTGAAGTTATTGGTATTGGGACAGTTTGTTTGGAAAGTAACAATGGTTCCAAACTAGTTCTCAATAATGTCAAGCATGCTCCAGATGTTCGCTTGAATTTGATTTCTGTGGGATATCTTGATGATGAGGGTTATGTTAATACACTTGGTGTTGGCCAGTGGAAGCTTACTAGAGGTTTGATGGTTGTGGCCCGTGGTGACAAGTTGTCTAACTTGTATGTATTTCAGGGCTCCATGTCCAGAGACTCAGTAAATTTGGTGGAGAATGATACTTCATCAGAGTTATGGCATAGAAGGCTGAGTCATATGAGCGAGAAGGGGATTGATAGTTTGGCTAAGAAAAATTTGCTTTCTGGAGTGAAACAAGCAAAGTTGAAGAAATGTGTTCATTGCTTAGCCGGTAAACAGAAAAGAGTTTCTTTTCAGAGTCATCCGCCTTCAAGAAAGCTTGATTTGCTGGAGTTGGTACATTCTGATTTGTGTGGTCCTTTTAAGGTAAGATCTCATGGTGGTGCACTTTACTTTGTGACTTTTATTGATGATCATTCTCGCAAACTCTGGGTATTTCCTTTGAAGTCCAAGGATCAAGTACTTGATGTGTTCAAGAGTTTTCAGGCCTTGGTTGAAAGACAAACAGGGAAGACATTGAAATGCATCCGCTCAGATAATGGTGGTGAGTATATTGGTCCTTTTGATAGATATTGCAGAGAGCAGGGTATTAGGCATCAGAAAACTCCTCCAAAGACTCCTCAGTTAAATGGTTTAGCAGAGAGGATGAACAGAACTCTAGTTGAGAGGGTTAGATGTATGCTTTCAGATGCTAAGCTGTCAGATTCCTTTTGGGCAGAAGCACTTAATACTGCTGCTTATGTTATCAATTTATCTCCTGCTGTTGCTTTAGATGGTGATGTCCCTGACAGAGTTTGGACTGGTAAGAATGTTTCTTATGATCATCTTAGAGTCTTTGGGTGTAAAGCCTTTGTACATGTTCCTAAGGATGAAAGGTCAAAGTTGGATGTTAAAACTAGGCAGTGTATCTTCATTGGTTATGGTCAAGATGAATTTGGCTATCGTTTCTATGATCCTGTTGAGAAGAAACTTGTTAGAAGCCGTGATGTTGTGTTCTTTGAAGACCAAACAATTGAAGATTTTGACAAAGCTGACAAGGCTGATTTTCAGAGTAGTGAGAGCTTAGTTGATGTTGATCCAGTTCCTTTGACTATTGCACCGGAAGAAAATCTTCATAATGATGAAAATCAAGTTGATAATGAAGATGGTGATCATGTTCAGAATGACCGGCATGATGTTGTTGATGCTCCAGTGCAAGATGATGTGGTTGTCCAACAACCAATTATAGATGCTCCAGAGAGTTCTCTCAGACGATCTAGTAGAGAGAGAATTCCTTCATCTCGTTATTCTCCCAATGAGTATGTACTCTTGACTGACGGGGGAGAACCTGAGAGTCTTGATGAGGCCATGGAAAGTGAAGAAAAAGAAAGGTGGTTTGATGCTATGGAAGATGAGATTAAATCCTTGCATGATAATCATACCTTTGATTTGGTTAAGTTACCTAAAGACAGAAAAGCTTTGAAAAACAGGTGGGTTTTTCGGGTGAAACATGAAGATGGTAATCCAGTTCCACGGTACAAAGCTAGATTAGTTGTCAAGGGATTTAATCAGAAAAGGGGAGTTGATTTTGATGAGATATTCTCTCCAGTTGTGAAGATGTCATCCATTCGTGTGGTTCTAGGCTTGGCTGCAAGTCTAGATTTAGAGGTTGAGCAAATGGATGTTAAAACTGCTTTCCTCCATGGTGACTTAGATGAAGAAATTTATATGGAGCAACCGGAAGGTTTTGAAGTCAAGGGTAAAGAGAATTATGTTTGCAAATTGAAGAAGAGCTTGTATGGTTTGAAACAAGCTCCCAGGCAGTGGTACAGGAAGTTTGGTTCTTTTATGAGTCAGCAGGGCTTCAAGAAGACTTCTTCAGACCATTGTGTTTTTGTGCAAAAGTTCTCTGATGGTGACTTTATTATTGTGTTGCTTTATGTTGATGACATGCTTGTTGTTGGTCATAATACTTGCAGGATTCAGAAGTTGAAGCAAGAGTTGAGTAAGTCTTTTGCTATGAAAGACTTAGGACCAGCAAGGCAGATTCTTGGCATGCAGATTGTCCGTGATAGAAAGGCCAAGAAATTGGTATTATCACAAGAGAAGTACATTCAGAAAGTACTTCGCAGATTCAGCATGGACAAAGCTAAGGTTGTCAGTACACCTTTAGCTATGCACTTCAAATTGAGCACGAAACAGTGTCCTTCTAGTGATGATGAGAAGGAAGATATGAAGAAAGTTCCTTATGCTTCAGCTGTTGGTAGTTTGATGTATGCGATGGTTTGTACAAGACCGGATATTGCTCACGCTGTTGGAGTTGTTAGCCGTTTTCTTTCTAATCCGGGAAGAGAACATTGGAATGCTGTGAAGTGGGTTATGAGATATCTCTGTGGCACTTCTAGTCTGAGTTTGTGTTTTGGTACAGGGAAGCCTATTCTTTGTGGTTATACTGATTCAGACATGGCTGGTGATGTTGATACTCGCAAGTCTACTTCAGGGTACTTGGTTACTTTTGCAGGGGGAGCTGTGTCTTGGCAATCTAGGTTGCAAAAATGTGTTGCTCTATCTACTACAGAAGCTGAGCTTATTGCTGTCGTTGAAGCTTGTAAAGAATTGCTTTGGATGAAGAGATTCTTGGGGGAACTTGGTTGTGCTCAAGAGAGGTATGTGCTTTATTGTGACAGTCAAAGTGCTATACATCTTGGCAAGAATTCTACGTTCCATGGTCGGTCTAAACACATTGATGTGAGATACCATTGGATTCGAGATGTGTTGGATTCTAAGTTGCTTGAGCTTGAAAAGATTCATACAAATGACAATGGTTCCGATATGATGACTAAAGCTTTGCCAAGAGGGAAGTTTGAAGATTGTTGCATGGTCGCGGGGATGGCGGTCTCCTCCACATAGTCGTGAGGAGGAGAATTGTTGGGTTATTGGCCTTTTCCCCTTCCTATATGGATAAATAAAAGCCCAATTTGGACCAACCCATTTTTATCCATAGGCCCATTCTTATGAGGCAAATATAAGCCTATTTAGGTCTTATTTTCATATACACAGAGAGTTTTTTCAGCAGCCAAAAAGAGAGAAAGAGAGCAGTTTTCGCAGTCAAAATTCAGCCCTAACAGCCAACTTCAAATTGCGATTCCCGCTTCGTTTCTTGTCCGATTGAGCTGATTTTTGGACAGCATATTATCTTCATCTCAATCTTTGATTAGGAACTGACAGAGTTGGATTTGGTGGCCTGCAGCTTCAGTTTTGCTGTCGTGAACAGTAGCTGCGAAATTGGTGATTTTGCTCCTTTAATTCTCTAGATTTGGTGCAATCTTATTTTGTTGTTGCTCGTTGTTTGGCACTTGTTTTGTGGCCAATTTTGGAGAACAATATTGTAACTCTTGGTGATTATCGTGGAGCTTTTGGTCTTGTGGTTTTTTACTCTTCACATCGAAGGGTTTTCCACGTAAATCTTGGTGTCTTGTGTGATTGGTTTATTATTGCCTTGTTATATTTGTTTGGTTGAATTACTTGCTGCCTTACTATCATATTGCTTATGGTTGTTTGTCTTCTCTTGGTTCAAATCGAAAAGGGACAGTATAGACTTGGGTATTCTTCTGCTGTTATCCTGTCAGGCATTCTTTGTTAGTGCCTTGTCTTTCCCAACAAAAGTTTGGCGGCGAAAGTACAATTAACGGCTTGAGGCGGCGTGTGATGTTCAGTACTTCAACTGGAAAGCTCAACTAATCCTAGAGGCCCTTAACAATTCAAGTCTCTGAAGCGGAAGGGGTGAACAAACCCGCAAACATTGTCGGATACAAACACATTAAAAAGGATTGAAAAATAAAATCATTGTAGAGTATGCTTGCCTGAGGTAATGGGTAGTTATAAGGTCCACCGAAGTACCTTTGAGAAAAAGAAGATATGAAGCGAGCATAAACGTTTGGAGACTGAAGAGTTAGATGGTAAAGTTTGGCGGTGGCGTTACAATTGATGGAGAGATGATAAGGAACCACGTGTGAAGACAAAGAGAGGACGACAAAAGTACCCTTCAAAATTTTACGTAATTTCAACTAAGCACACATGTTGGCGGAAAGCAGTGTGCTATTCACTCTTCTTATATACTAGATGGTAATTCGATACCACTTTGTTGGGAAAGACAAGGCACTAACAAAGAATGCCTGACAGGATAACAACGGAAGAATACCCAATTCTATACTTTCCCTTCTCGATTTGAACCAAGAGAAGACAAACAACCACAAGCAATATGATAGTAAGGCAGCAAGTAATTCAACCAAACAAATATAACAAGGCAATAATAAACCAATCACACAAGACACCAAGATTTACGTGGAAAACCCTTCGATGTGAAGAGTAAAAAACCACGGGACCAAAAGCTCCACTATAATCACCAAGAGTTACAATATTGTTCTCCAAAATTGGCCACAAAACAAGTGCCAAACAACGAGCAACAACAAAATAAGATTGCACCAAATCTAGAGAATTAAAGGAGCAAAATCACCAATTTCGCAGCTACTGTTCACGACAGCAAAACTGAAGCTGCAGGCCACCAAATCCAACTCTGTCAGTTCCTAATCAAAGATTGAGATGAATATAATATGCTGTCCAAAAATCAGCTCAATCGGACAAGAAACGAAGCGGGAATCGCAATTTGAAGTTGGCTGTTAGGGCTGAATTTTGACTGCGAAAACTGCTCTCTTTCTCTCTTTTTGGCTGCTGAAAAAACTCTCTGTGTATATGAAAATAAGACCTAAATAGGCTTATATTTGCCTCATAAGAATGGGCCTATGGGCAAAAATGGGTTGGTCCAAATTGGGCTTTTATTTATCCACATAGGAAGGGAAAAAGACCCATAACCCAACAATTCTCCCCCTCACGACTATGTGGAGGAGACCGCCATCCCGGCGACCATGCAACAATCTTCAAACTTCCCTCTTGGCAAAGCTTTAGTCATCATATCGGAACCATTGTCATTTGTATGAATCTTTTCAAGCTCAAGCAACTTAGAATCCAACACATCTCGAATCCAATGGTATCTCACATCAATGTGTTTAGACCGACCATGGAACGTAGAATTCTTGCCAAGATGTATAGCACTTTGACTGTCACAATAAAGCACATACCTCTCTTGAGCACAACCAAGTTCCCCCAAGAATCTCTTCATCCAAAGCAATTCTTTACAAGCTTCAACGACAGCAATAAGCTCAGCTTCTGTAGTAGATAGAGCAACACATTTTTGCAACCTAGATTGCCAAGACACAGCTCCCCCTGCAAAAGTAACCAAGTACCCTGAAGTAGACTTGCGAGTATCAACATCACCAGCCATGTCTGAATCAGTATAACCACAAAGAATAGGCTTCCCTGTACCAAAACACAAACTCAGACTAGAAGTGCCACAGAGATATCTCATAACCCACTTCACAGCATTCCAATGTTCTCTTCCCGGATTAGAAAGAAAACGGCTAACAACTCCAACAGCGTGAGCAATATCCGGTCTTGTACAAACCATCGCATACATCAAACTACCAACAGCTGAAGCATAAGGAACTTTCTTCATATCTTCCTTCTCATCATCACTAGAAGGACACTGTTTCGTGCTCAATTTGAAGTGCATAGCTAAAGGTGTACTGACAACCTTAGCTTTGTCCATGCTGAATCTGCGAAGTACTTTCTGAATGTACTTCTCTTGTGATAATACCAATTTCTTGGCCTTTCTATCACGGACAATCTGCATGCCAAGAATCTGCCTTGCTGGTCCTAAGTCTTTCATAGCAAAAGACTTACTCAACTCTTGCTTCAACTTCTGAATCCTGCAAGTATTATGACCAACAACAAGCATGTCATCAACATAAAGCAACACAATAATAAAGTCACCATCAGAGAACTTTTGCACAAAAACACAATGGTCTGAAGAAGTCTTCTTGAAGCCCTGCTGACTCATAAAAGAACCAAACTTCCTGTACCACTGCCTGGGAGCTTGTTTCAAACCATACAAGCTCTTCTTCAATTTGCAAACATAATTCTCTTTACCCTTGACTTCAAAACCTTCCGGTTGCTCCATATAAATTTCTTCATCTAAGTCACCATGGAGGAAAGCAGTTTTAACATCCATTTGCTCAACCTCTAAATCTAGACTTGCAGCCAAGCCTAGAACCACACGAATGGATGACATCTTCACAACTGGAGAGAATATCTCATCAAAATCAACTCCCCTTTTCTGATTAAATCCCTTGACAACTAATCTAGCTTTGTACCGTGGAACTGGATTACCATCTTCATGTTTCACCCGAAAAACCCACCTGTTTTTCAAAGCTTTTCTGTCTTTAGGTAACTTAACCAAATCAAAGGTATGATTATCATGCAAGGATTTAATCTCATCTTCCATAGCATCAAACCACCTTTCTTTTTCTTCACTTTCCATGGCCTCATCAAGACTCTCAGGTTCTCCCCCGTCAGTCAAGAGTACATACTCATTGGGAGAATAACGAGATGAAGGAATTCTCTCTCTACTAGATCGTCTGAGAGAACTCTCTGGAGCATCTATAATTGGTTGTTGGACAACCACATCATCTTGCACTGGAGCATCAACAACATCATGCCGGTCATTCTGAACATGATCACCATCTTCATTATCAACTTGATTTTCATCATTATGAAGATTTTCTTCCGGTGCAATAGTCAAAGGAACTGGATCAACATCAACTAAGCTCTCACTACTCTGAAAATCAGCCTTGTCAGCTTTGTCAAAATCTTCAATTGTTTGGTCTTCAAAGAACACAACATCACGGCTTCTAACAAGTTTCTTCTCAACAGGATCATAGAAACGATAGCCAAATTCATCTTGACCATAACCAATGAAGATACACTGCCTAGTTTTAACATCCAACTTTGACCTTTCATCCTTAGGAACATGTACAAAGGCTTTACACCCAAAGACTCTAAGATGATCATAAGAAACATTCTTACCAGTCCAAACTCTGTCAGGGACATCACCATCTAAAGCAACAGCAGGAGATAAATTGATAACATAAGCAGCAGTATTAAGTGCTTCTGCCCAAAAGGAATCTGACAGCTTAGCATCTGAAAGCATACATCTAACCCTCTCAACTAGAGTTCTGTTCATCCTCTCTGCTAAACCATTTAACTGAGGAGTCTTTGGAGGAGTTTTCTGATGCCTAATACCCTGCTCTCTGCAATATCTATCAAAAGGACCAATATACTCACCACCATTATCTGAGCGGATGCATTTCAATGTCTTCCCTGTTTGTCTTTCAACCAAGGCCTGAAAACTCTTGAACACATCAAGTACTTGATCCTTGGACTTCAAAGGAAATACCCAGAGTTTGCGAGAATGATCATCAATAAAAGTCACAAAGTAAAGTGCACCACCATGAGATCTTACCTTAAAAGGACCACACAAATCAGAATGTACCAACTCCAGCAAATCAAGCTTTCTTGAAGGCGGATGACTCTGAAAAGAAACTCTTTTCTGTTTACCGGCTAAGCAATGAACACATTTCTTCAACTTTGCTTGTTTCACTCCAGAAAGCAAATTTTTCTTAGCCAAACTATCAATCCCCTTCTCGCTCATATGACTCAGCCTTCTATACCATAACTCTGATGAAGTATCATTCTCCACCAAATTTACCGAGTCTCTAGACATGGAGCCCTGAAATACATACAAGTTAGACAACTTGTCACCACGGGCCACAACCATCAAACCTCTAGTAAGCTTCCACTGGCCAACACCAAGTGTATTAACATAACCCTCATCATCAAGATATCCCACAGAAATCAAATTCAAGCGAACATCTGGAGCATGCTTGACATTATTGAGAACTAGTTTGGAACCATTGTTACTTTCCAAACAAACTGTCCCAATACCAATAACTTCAACTTCATGATTATTGCCCATTTTCAACGTTCCAAAATTACCTGGAGTATAAGAAGAAAATAATTCCTTCTTTGGCGTGACATGAGAAGTAGCACCAGAATCCACAAACCAGCTAGACTCATCACGAACAAGATTAATGGCATTTGCATCACAAGAAACAAGAAGATCATCATTAGCAACAACAGCAACACGATTTTCATTATCGCCTTCTCTCTTTTGTTGTCTCATATCTCTCTTGTGCTTGTAACAATATTTCATGATATGCCCATTCTTGTGGCAATAGTCACATGTAATATTCTTGTATTTAGACTTTGACTTGCTTCTACTTTTACCTCTATCATTCTGACCTCTGGACTTGTTTCTCCCCCTATCTTCAGTAACCAAAACATCGGAGTGTGAAGCTGAAGAAGATGAGGCTTGAGATCTTCTTCTCATTTCTTCATTCAAGACACCACTCTTAGTATATTCCATGGTTACAACACCACTGGGAGCAGAATTAGTCAAAGAAACTCGAAGAGTTTCCCAAGAGTCTGGCAGAGTATTAAGAAGCCAAAGTCCCTGTATCTCATCATCAAACTTTACACCCATTCCGGACAGCTGGTCAAGAACACCCTGAAAATCATTAATATGATCAGAAATAGGAGTGCCCTCTTTATACCTGATATTCATTAATTGTTTCAATAGGAACAACTTGTTGTTGCCAGTCTTCGAAGCATAAAGTGTCTCGAGCTTGTCCCACAAACTTTTGGCATGTGTCTCATTCACAATATGATTTCTAACATTATCTTCAACCCATTGTCTAATATAGCCACAAACCTGCAGATGCTCAAATTCCCATTCTTCATCATTCAAAGACTGAGGCTTATTAGAAGCAAACACAGGTAAATGCATCTTCTTGACAAATAGAAGATCTTTCATCTTGCCTTTCCAAATATGATAGTTACTACCATTTAAACACACCATTTTGCTCATATTTGCCTCCATCATTCAAAACGACAATCAACAATAACCAATGCTCTGATACCACTTTGTTGGGAAAGATAAGGCACTAACAAAGAATGCCTGACAGGATAACAGCGGAAGAATACCCAAGTCTATACTTTCCCTTTTCGATTTGAACCAAGAGAAGACAAACGACCACAAGCAATATGATAGTAAGGCAGCAAGTAATTCAACCAAACAAATATAACAAGGCAATAATAAACCAATCACACAAGACACCAAGATTTACGTGGAAAACCCTTCGATGTGAAGAGTAAAAAACCACGGGACCAAAAACTCCACTATAATCACCAAGAGTTACAATATTGTTCTCCAAAATTGGCCACAAAACAAGTGCCAAACAACGAGCAACAACAAAATAAGATTGCACCAAATCTAGAGAATTAAAGGAGCAAAATCACCAATTTCGCAGCTACTTTTCACGACAGCAAAACTGAAGCTGCAGGCCACCAAATCCAACTCTGTCAGTTCCTAATCAAAGATTGAGATGAAGATAATATACTGTCCAAAAATCAGCTCAATCGGACAAGAAACGAAGCGGGAATCGTAATTTGAAGTTGGCTGTTAGGGCTGAATTTTGACTGCGAAAACTGCTCTCTTTCTCTCTTTTTGGTTGCTGAAAAAACTCTCTGTATATATGAAAATAAGACCTAAATAGGCTTATATTTGCCTCATAAGAATGGGCCTATGGGCAAAAATGGTTTGGTCCAAATTGGGCTTTTATTTATCCACATAGGAAGGGAAAAAGACCCATAACCCAACAATTCCCGTGCGAGCACGGGCTGTACAAGGGACTATTGCTGAAGGTAGTTTATATCATAGATTGGCAATACATATATAAGCATTATCGGTGCTCCGACCAATTGAACTACAATCCCAGGGAATTATGGGATATAGCAGAAAATTTTATTCTTTTTTATCTCCGGATCGGGTATTTCTTAAGTACAAAGGGAGTTATATCATCTCATGGAGGATTGGCGAATTATTGGGCCGAGCTGGATTGGCAATACATATATAAGCATTATCATACTTGTTATTGCACTGCCTGTGCACGGTTCGGCCATGTTTCATACTTATTTGCATATTAAATATTTGCGAAGAAAAAGGGAATTCTGTGCACGATTCAGCTATGTGTCATACTTAGCAAGTGATGTTGATGCGTTGTAGTTCAAAAAATATCTGCAATTGCGAAGAAGAGGGGTTTAGATTGTGGAGGTTTTAATAAGAATGGAGCTGGAAAGCTTAAAATAAGTGCAAATGAATACTAAAAAAAATAATGTAAATATGTACTGTATGAATAGGTGGGGTAAAAAATGTTGAAAGCAGATTGTATATGAAGTGACAAGAAAGTATAAAGCACAGTTAGATAGTGATATAGTAGATTACCTTTGTGTTGGAAGTAGTTTGTTGCTTTTTTGGCACTGCATTGACCAAAACTTCTTGCGAAAGCAGTGCATTGATAAAAGCTGAAGTTCACTTTGATGCAAAAACTTCCTGCAAAAGCATGTGTGAGAGTAGTCATTTTAGTAGAAGGAAAAAGAAGAAGAGAAGGTGAAGAGTGGCAAGTTGAGGAAGAGAGCTTTATCTTTCAGTCCCTTTTTGAAGGCGCTGCGATGGCGGTCTTCTGTTTAATGCTGGACGGTTTGGTGCTCATTTCCATCGGTTTGCGCTTCGTTGCTTCGGCTATGACCGTTGGTGCTGATTGAGTGGGGTTGCATTTTCTTCATAATTGAGAACAGTCAATTTTGCAGCTGATGTTTCGCGATTTTTGGAGAACAGTTTTTTCATTTGAATTCTGTATGTCAGTTCTCCTAAGTTGTTGCACAACTGTTGGTGAAGCTGTTGGTGGTTCTGTAAGGAAAAAGTGAGTGATTAATTATGATGGTTTTATCAGTTTTAAGTGTAATTTGAGAAATACCTTCCCTGACAAATTTTGTAAATCTCTTCTGTTGAGAGATAGAACATTTTTTCAGCGATTTTGTCAGAAATGCAAGCCGTTGCCGAACCAGTATTGTCGGTAACTGTGTTGTCAAATTGCACTCTGTGTGTAGAAGGGGAGGGTGATGGTTATTATTTTGAGAATACCATAAAAGAGTAGGTGCAGATGATAATATCTTAAAAGTGTAAATGTTGATTATAATGAAATAGGGATTACTTGATAATGAAAAGTTAGTTAAGGGTAGTTAAGGAATTTAGGCAAAGTGGTTAAGTTGGTTAGAGATGAACAGTGTATATATATCACTGTTCCATTGTATTCTGTTAGCAGGCATTTTCTTCATTGTATTGAAATAAAGATTTTTCTTCTTCCTCTTCTTCTCAAGGTGCTCATCAATGGAGTTTTAGATTGAGCAATTACTCTGAAATTTAACATGGTATCAGAGCCTTACAGCTACAATTGTGAGGTTTATTGCAGTTAATTGTGTGAACTCAAGCTTCGTCTAGCTTCATCAATGGCGAGGAATAAGTTTGATCATAATCACGCACTGTTTTTGCACCCTTCCGACACCACTGGAGTTTCTATCATTCCAATGCAGCTAACAGGATCCGATAATTACCCTGTATGGAGCAGGGCTATGAGAATTCAATTGCTTGGGAAAAACAAGCTAGGAATTGTTGATGGCAGCTGGAAAAATGAGGATTTCGGGGCTGAGTTAGGGAATCAATGGGATCGATGTAACGCAGTTGTTCAAGGATGGATTATGAGTTCTGTAACTCAGGAATTACACACAGGCATAGTCTATGCAACTAGTGCAAGAGCAGTCTGGGAGGATCTCAGGGATCGTTTTGACAAGGTAAATGCATCTCGGATTTATCAATTGCATAAAGCAATAGCTATGACTGTACAAGGTAACGATTGTATTCCTACATACTTTTCTAAGCTAAGGAATTTATGGGATGAGTTTGCAAGCATCATACCACCTTCTTGTCAATGCTCTAATTCAAAAGAATTTTCTATGCATTTGGAAAGACAAAAGCTAATGCAGTTCTTAATGGGTTCAAATGAGAACTATGATCAATCGCGCAGTCAGATCTTAATGATTGAACCCACTCCTAACATAAACAAGGCATATGCCATGCTTGTTGAACGAGAGAGTCAGAGATCTATGGCATCTTCATCTTTAAATGGTGAAGGAAAAGATCTGGCAGCTCTCATGGTAGGGAAGGGGACGTTTCATAAATACAACAGGGGAACAGTTCCACAAAATTACAATAAGGATTCTGCATCACAGCCTACATACTATAATAAGGGGAAGAAAAATTGGGATCTGAAATGTGATTACTGCAATATGCAAGGTCATGTGGAGAGTAATTGTTTCAGACTTCATGGATATCCACCTGATTGGAAATTTAAAAAGAAGGGAACTGGAAATACTAATAATGCCTACAATGTTCAAGCTGAAGGTGCTAGTGCTAGAGGTAAAGGCATGGATTCTTTAGTTAATGAAAATTTGCAAAGAGCACCTCAACTGAGTACAGATCAGCATGGACATATCATGAAGATGCTAGATGGGAATGTTTCTACTGCTAATGCAATGGCTAACATGGCAGGTATGGTCCAAAATCTTATGTCTACAACTACAGGTTTGAAATGGATCATAGATAGTGGAGCAACAAATCACATGATCTCTAATTTGGATTTATTACATAATGTGCATACTGTTAAGACGAATCAGAATAGCAAAGTACATTTACCAAATGGAGGTGTGACTTTGGTAACTCATACTGGTACTTGCAAAATCACAGAAACAGAAGAGTTACATGATGTTTTGTTTGTGCCGGAGTTTCATTATAATCTTATGTCTATATCAAAGGTTACAAAAGAACTCAACTGTTTTGTGTCATTCTATCCTGGATTCTGTTTATTCCAGGATCTTACAACTGGGAAACTGAAGGGGATTGGTAAAGAGAAGGATGGCCTTTATTTTCTGGTTCAACAACAAAGTTTTTCTAACCCTGGAGTTCATGACACTATTAAAAGCTTTGCTGCTCATGATGACAAGGAAAACATAATGTTGTGGCATAAAAGACTTGCACATGCTTCTATAGGATCTATAAAGAATTTGTTAGGATATACATTTGATGATTGTAAAACAGTTCTGAGTGATTGTGAAGTATGTCATCTTGCAAAACATACTAGACTTCCTTTTAATAATAGTAGTAATAGATCTATTAAGAGGTTTACTTTGTTGCATTTGGATGTATGGGGTCCCTATAATACTCCAACCTTTGATGGAAATAAGAATTTCCTTACTATTGTTGATGATTTCTCCAGAATTGTATGGGTATTTCTATTGAAATTCAAGAGTGATGTATTGCAGACTCTTAGACAATTCTTTAAAATGGTTGATACTCAATTCCATACATCTATTAAAGGTGTGAGGACAGATAATGGAGGGGAGTTTATTAATAATTCTCTGCAAGATCTGTTTAAAGAGTTGGGGATTATTCATTACAAGGCATGTGCTCACACACCTCAACAAAATGGGGTTGCTGAGAGGAAGCACAGGCACCTTCTTGAGGTTGCTCGAGCATTAAGATTCCAAGGACATATTCCTATTCAATTTTGGGATCATTGTATCCTTACTGCAGCTTATATAATCAACAGATTGCCTTCACCTAATCTGGAAGGGAAGTCACCTTATGAATTGTTTTTTGGAAAGCAGCCTTGCATTACTCATTTACGAGCCTTTGGTTGTCTTTGTTTTGCTAGTGTACTACCTCGGGCTGATAAATTTGCCCCAAGAGCAATCAAGGCAGTGTTTATGGGTTACTCCAATGTTACCAAGGGTTATATTTGTTATGATATGCAACAACAGAGGTTTTTCATTAATAGAAATGTGGTGTTTCATGAGGACCAATTCCCATTCCAACATTTTCCAAAAGTATCTGATCCTCCTTCTCATATATTTTCCCATTATCCTGCATCATCTTTACATGATGAATACTTTACTGATGTTTCTATCCAATCTCCTGATTTACCTCCTAATTCTTCTCCAAGTTTACTTCATATTACTCCTGCTCCATCTCCTATAGATACCAATGCTCCAGTTTCAGTTCCTTCTGTTATTTCTTAACCTCTTAGAAGGTCTTCTAGACTCTCCAAACAACCACTTTGGCTGACAGACTATGTCTCCAATCATTCTGCTGGAAATGCTTTGTATCCTCTTGCTGCATCCATTTCCTATGATCATCTATCTCCTACTTATCAAACATATTTACAGGCTTTTTCTGCAGTTGTTGAGCCGACCTCTTATAAGGAGGCTATTCTTGATAATAGATGGTTGGAAGCCATGCAAGCTGAACTGCAGGCTCTCCATGATAATCACACTTGGGATTTGGTACCTCTTCCCAAGGGTAAAATTCCTATTGGATGTAAGTGGATATATAAAGTCAAGCTAAAGGCTAATGGTGATGTTGAGAGGTTTAAAGCTAGATTGGTTGCAAAAGGATATACTCAAAAGGAGGGGCTTGATTTTCATGAAACCTTTTCTCCAGTGGTTAAAATAGCTACTGTTCGAACTGTTCTTTCTTTAGCAGCACAATACAATTGGTCTGTCCATCAGTTGGATGTTTATGATGCCTTCTTGCAAGGTGATCTTCATGATGAAGTATACATGCAATTACCAGAGGGTTTTGACAGTCAGGGGGAGTCTGGACTTGTATGTAGACTTGTCAAATCCCTCTATGGACTTAAACAAGCAAGCAGACAGTGGAACTTGAAGCTAAGTGAAGCACTGTTAGAGTCTGGTTTTATTCAGAGCAGTTTAGACCATTCATTATTCATTAAAAGGACAGGTTTAGACATAGTGGTGATCCTAGTGTATGTTGATGATATGTTAGTAACAGGAAGCAATCTGAGTCTTATAGAACATACAAAAGCTGTTTTGCACAAGGCATTCAAGATCAAGGATCTTGGTGAATTAAAAATTTTTCTTGGGATGGAATTCAGCAGATCAGCAAAAGGTATATTGATGAATCAGAGAAAGTATGCTTTGGAGATCATTTCAGATTTAGGATTAGAAGGAGCTAAACCAGCTTGGACTCCTCTTGAAGCCAATGTGAAACTGACAACTCAAGAATTAGATTGTGTCACATGAGAGCAGAATGATGAACCTTTTGAAGATAGAGAATTGTATCAAAGGTTGGTGGGAAAGATGTTATATTTGACAATGACAAGGCTGGATATTGCTTATTCAGTTCAAACACTCAGCCAATTCTTACAAAATCCAAAGAAGTCACATTGGGAAGCAGCTTTGAGAGTGATGAGATACATTAAAAGAGAACCAGGACTTGGAATTTTGTTGAGCAGCAAAAGCTCAAACAAACTAAGTGTGTATTGTGAGGCAGACTGGGCATCATGTCCAAATACAAGAAGATCAGTATCAGGATTCATAGTTAAACATGGTGAGACATTGTTATCATGGATATCAAAGAAGCAAAATGTAGTTTCTAGAAGTTCAGCAGAGGCTGAGTATAGAAGTATGGTAAATGAAGTTTGAGAACTAGTATGGATATTGCTTTATTAAAGGAACTGGGAAAAGAGGTGGAACAACCAGCTATGGTGTATAGTGATAGTAAAGCGGCATTGCAAATAGCAGCCAACCCAGTATTCCATGAAAGAACAAAGCATATTGAAATCGATTGCCATTTTATAAGACAGAAAATTCAAGAAGGTGTTATGAAGACAGAACATGTGGGTTCTAAGGAACAACTTTCAGATATTGTAACTAAGGGGCTGCCTAGATTACAACATGAATGTTTAGTAGGCAAGCTTGGTGTGCTGAATGTATTTACACCCACCAGCTTGAGGGGGAGTAATGAAATAGGGATTACTTGATAATGAAAAGTTAGTTAAGGGTAGTTAAGGAATTTAGGCAAAGTGGTTAAGTTGGTTAGAGATGAACAATGTATATATATCACTGTTCCATTGTATTCTGTTAGCAGGCATTTTCTTCATTGTATTGAAATAAAGATTCTTCTTCTTCCTCTTCTTCTCAAGGTGCTCATCAATGGAGTTTTAGATTGAGCAATTACTCTGAAATTTAACAGATTATACCTTGGGATGAGCATAGAAGATCTATCGCAATGTATGCAGTAGAATGGTCTCGAGGAAGTACTTCTTGGGAATGGAATGTTGCAATCCAGGCAGGCCATGGTGCAGAAAAGTTGGTCCTGATTTGCTAGTGTGAGTTGACCGTCAATGTAGAATATCTGACTCTGTCAAGTTTTGTTGTTAGTAGAAGATATTATTGCATATTGTTATCAGAAGTTGTTGTATACTTACTGGTGGCTGCATTTGTATCTCAGCAACGGATGTTGATTCTTCTTCAAAGGGAACAAAGAGAAGGGCACCAGTTGTGGATGTGTTTTTCTTTGTATATTCAATCACCAGTGGTTGGATCGTTTTTCGCCTGCAAGGTTGAATGTAAGTGAAAGTTTATGTGAATCTTAATGGCATAACAATTTTACAAAAAGGGGCTAATTCGGGTTTTACCATTCATACAACGTGGCAGCTTGTGGTAATGCGGGGTTTAAGAGTATTGTCGTATTGTATCTATTACGACAAGCCTGTGTAGATAAGAAGAATTTAATTGGGTAATTACTTATATTTAGGAGTATATATGTTGAGAAGAGTGTTACTGTTTTTTTACCTGTTGTAGATTTAACTATCCTTTTAGCTGAAATGACTGGATAGTCATCGAGTGTTTCTATGAGGCTGTTTCCATAATACAGAACATACTCTTCCCAAAGTGTGAGCTTTTTAGGTTTTTTTCTGTTTAAGTGGAAAAAAGATGGCAGTATCACAATTGTTGCAAATCAAAGTGAAAGCAAAAGTAGGGAAGGAGGGGTATTCAAATAAGTACTTGCGGATGTAGAATAGATAAAATGAAATTAAGATCAAAGATAGGCTTCAAACATCTGAAACATATTCACAAAATAAAAGAGCTTAAGAGGAAAAGAGCTCGGCCATGTTAATCAGTAAATAGATAGTACATCCCAATTAAACAAAAGACAAGCAGTAGAAGACATGGTTATAATAGCTCATGAAATTCATCCTTCTAATCGAGAAAAAAACCTCTCGTTCCATTTTTCCTGGATAGACAAGAAGTACTTGTCTACTACTGGCCATCTCTCAATTTGTCTGTAAGTACTATATGAAGTGCTCTCTTCAATAAAAAAGAATAGCTCCCAGTTCTTCTGTCAAGCCCATCCACGAGGGAAATTCCTAAAATAAATTACTTCAACATCTTTTGATAAGAAAAAAAAATGTTAAATTGTTTTTACTTTAACATTATTCCTTAGTTGACATCTAAGTTAAATCTGTGATTCTCCTGCAAATACTTTAATCGGAAGGAAAAGCAGGAAGCACAGAACTTTATGTCCAACACTGTTAGATTACTCGGGGAAACACTTCGCTGGAAAGAACAGAGCAAATTAAATATTATGATTTATGTGTTACACCTTACCCTATACAGGGAAATATTAACTGAATGGTTTCAAGCTTAGTTAGAGAATTTACAGCAAAAACTCCAACATCATGAAGAGGATAACTTATAGAATGGATGATAAGTTCATTAAGGTGTTGATGGATTTATGTGATAACTAATTCTCTGTCTTAGAACCTATTGCATCTGGAGTTTGTAGGCGCCATTTCCTCACAGCATTCATCATATGGAGAGCTTAATTTTAAATTTTTTTAAAACGCTGAATTGATTTGTAACTCTAGGCTTCGAATGATTCACAATGCTTATCATAGACGTGCTAACATCACAGTACATACAGTAGAACTATAGCACTAATTTGTAAAGTGGACAACCAGGTAATACCAATGGGTATTTTGACCGATTAAAAAAATTGAAGAAAGAAAGCAGAAACAAAAATATTCCGCTACGTGGGAGAAGTTGAAAGTCACATAGTGGACGGCTGACAACTTGGTTAAAAGGTGTGGCCACTCAAAATTGCAAAAGGCACTAAAGAGTCATCCTTAAAATGGAAATGATATGGGAAAAAATTAGAATTTTAATGTCTCGGACCTTAGAAAACTTGAAAGCACAGCACAAATCTGGGGTAAAAGAACATCTAAGTTCTCAAATTTATGTTTTGGCAGTCACCACTCTAGCTAAAGGTTAACTAAAATAATTATGCTATCAAGAAGACAAAGACTATAAAGTACATTCACATCTATGCTATACTCAACAAGAGAGAGATATAGAGAAAGAGAGATTAAGCAAGCAATATATACAATCTACAATGAACCTGTTCAACTTGAATGGTTACATGATGAATTCTGTATGTGGTATCACAATATTCCCTAACATTCTGAATAATTTCATACTGGTTGACTCCTGGCTCAGTTACAACGTGACAGGATAAAACAATTTTCCCTGTAGTGATGGCCCAAACATGCAGGTCATGAACATCTTTTACTCCTGCTAAAGATTTTAGGCCAAAACAACCTCTGTTCTCACGTTAACAGCATAATGGGTTGATAGAAAGCGGAACAGAGATATCAAAATTGATGACATGCACTACGGAAAACAAAAGAACAAAAGCCTTCTATCTTCCGCCTGTTCAAATTTTGTTATAAGATTCGCAGGATTGATTTTGTTAACAACATTACAATTGTGTACATTTGAATGTATGAACTTACAGACTATCCATGATGATAAATTCTAGGATTCTCTGTCCATTGGCCGCAAAACTTGGAGGGAAGCATTGATCAGTAGCGCAAGAACATCTGCATATAATTAGAGATTGTAATTAATGAGTTGAGCATGATTGCAGAAAATATAGTGATGACAATTTTGTAAGTACCGAATTCAGCGTCTTTGGCTTGTTGATCAAAAGCATCAAAAGGTGTGACAACTAATCGAGCAGGAGGAGGCAGTGGACTTTCTGGGGGGCTGACTTTTTCAATTGGTTCAAGAATAGCATTTTTATCGATTGTCCAGGTGAATTTGTTGAAAGAAGCAGCATATTCGTAAGTTGACTCTTTAACACGTGCCACTGACAGCAAGTACGTTTGGAAGGGCTTAAAATGATTTGCAAATTGTGTTATATCAGCATTCCATATGGTTGCCAAAATTTGATGTTCCTGCATAAAGAGTTTTTATTCAATTAATGCTTTGCAAAAGGTCAAAATAATTTAACTAATGAAAATTGATAAGTAATGAAAAGAAAGGATGACTACATCCAGGAGCTGTACTTGCTAGGGAAGTTTTCTTTTACGTTAAAATATGAAGGGGATTTTAAAATATGTTTAGACAGATAATGACGTCTTACCTAATATACGACTGATATTAAGAGAATAGTTTTCTTTTTGTGCTATTTTGCGGCAGATAAGACAATAAATATCTGATGAAGTACAACCATCTCTATTAAGATACAGACCATTCAGCTATTCGTATGACTAAATTTCAACAGAAACAATAATACATATTTTATATTTCCAATACAGAAAATGTAATGCGAAATGCCTCCACAAATTTCAATCAGTTTTGCCAATAACAGGTGTAGTATGTACATATCCTTGTCTGAAATTTTAGCGACGTCAAGGTTTTTTTTTTATCACAATATCGCATAGAGACAATATCAATTAAGAATGGTACGATGACTGCTACATATAGAAACAAACTTTTGTAAGAATATGTAAATAGTGTGCATACAGAAGCACAGATGGATTGGAGATATGTAAAAATGGGAGTTTTGTATATGCTGATGTTCACTGGTAAACAGAAATACAGAAGGGTGAAACAGTTGGTAGTACGTGAAGGTTATGACAGGTTAAAGAAGCAGAGGTTATGTGCACGTACAAAAGCAAATGTCAAACAAAAACTATTAGATTCTGTACAGATGACAATGAAGTAAATTAGTAAATGACATTTTATCTTGTATTTCAATAGAAACGACATACAGATAAACATTAGTTAAACATTACAGGCAGCCAAAATAGTAAAGTATATTGATTAAACAAAGAGGTACGCATGATAGAATTAACCTTTTCATCCTGTAAGAGAAGCAGCTGATATTTCTTCATTTTATCTTTGGTGTCCCTGGGAGGAAATTTATCAACAACCTGGATTTTGCATAGCCTATCTTGTGTATTTGGAGTGATAGAGTTTATGCTAAGTCTATGTGCCATATGGGAATAATCTGTAATGACCAAAAAAATAAATAAGAATAGAATTATATATATTCGTACAAGTCATCAGAAAAAGACCTAATATCTAAGGTATGAGAAGATAGAGAATATTAAAAATGTGTGCAACATACTTGGATGTCATGGGAAGGCTTTTGCATAATTTCATTGTAAACAATATTATATGTGGTATGGTCTTCGTTGTCTTGAACCGTAGTCGGTCTGATCAATACTTTGACGGAGTTAGATTTTTTAGCTCGAGATAAGCAACATATAAATGAGTTGCTGAAGGACTATGATGTGACCATTCTGTATCATCCGGGGAAGGCCAATGTTGTGGCCTATGCTTTGAGTAGGAAGACTCATAGCATGGGGAGTCTTGCATCTCTTAGTATTGAGGAGAGACCATTGGCTAGAGATGTTCTGATGTTAGCTAACAGTCTTGTTCGATTGCAGATTTCAGAGGAGAGTGATGGGATGATTGCTTTTATTGAGGCTCGATCTTCTTTAGTCGAGCAGATCCGTGCGCACCATTTTGATGATGAGAAGTTATATATCATTCGAGACAAAGTATTGAGATGGGAAGCCAAGGAGGCTGTCCTTGATTCTAATGGCGTCTTGAGGATCGGAGGCAGGATTTGTGTGCCTAAAACAGGCGATTTGATTAGATTAATTCTTGAGGAGGCCCATTGTTCTCTATATTCCATCCATCCGAGGGCGGCGAAGATGTATCATGATTTGAGTCAGCATTACTGGTGGTGTGGGATGAAGAGAGATATTTCAAACTTTGTTTCTAGGTGTTTGACTTGCCAGCCGGTCAAGTGTGATCACCAGCGGCCCGGGGGTGTATCTCAGAGGATGCCTATTCCTACTTGGAAGTGGGAGCGGATTACTATGGACTTTGTTGTGGGTTTGCCTACCACAGTGGGTGGTTATGACTCTATTTGGGTTGTTGTTGATAGGTTGACCAAGTATGCCCACTTCATTCCGGTTCGGATGAAGTATACGACAGAAAAGTTCGTCGAGCTATATATCAGTCAAATTGTGCGACTACATGGAGTTCCTATTTTTATCATATCAGATCGAGGTTCACTATTTACTTCTCACTTCTGGAAGGCATTACAACATGGTCTGGGTACTCAGTTAGATATAGCCTTTCACCCTCAGACAGATGGTCAGTCTGAGCGGACGATTCAGGTTTTGGAAGATATTCTCCAAGCGTGTGTGATCGATTACGGAGATAGATGGGATCGACATTTACCCTTAGCGGAGTTTACCTATAATAACAGTTACCACTCTAGTATCCAGATGTCCCCATTTGAGGAGTTGTATGGAAGACAGTGTAGGTCTCCGATTGGTTGGTTTGATTCGGCGGAGATGGACTCTTTGGATACAGACTTGCTTAGAGATGCTATGGAGCAAGTCTGTATGATTCAGTATAGATTATTGACAGCTCAGAGTCGACAGAAGAGTTACGCAGACCGGAGAGTTAGAGCCTTAGTGTTTATGGAGGGTGATCATGTTTGGCTCCGAGTATCACCCATGAAAGGTGTGATGAGGTTTGGAAAGAAGGCAAGCTTAGATCTAGGTGCATTGGACCTTTTGAGATTTTGAGCCGAGTGGGAGAGGTGGCCTATAAGTTGGCCTTGCCACCTAGTTTGTTGGCAGTTCATCTTATTTTCCAAGTCTCTATGCTTCGGAAGTATATTCCGAATGAATCTCATGTGCTTTCATTTGACTCTGTAGAGTTGGGTCTAGACTTGACATATGAGGAGGAGCATATAGCTATATTGGATAGGCAAGCCCGAAAGCTTAGGACCAAGGAGCTTGTTTCAGTGAAGGTGCAATGGAAGCACCGTTCAGTAAGGGAAGCAACTTGGGAGACAGAGTCTGACATGCATGCCAGATATCCTCAACTATTTGAAGCTTTAGGTACTTTCTTTTACTTAATGTTCGAGGACGAACATGATTTTTAGTGGTGGATAATGTAATGACCCAGAAGGTCATTTTTGGAAATTTTGAATATTTGTTTAACCTGAGTTAATTAATGGATGAATAATTATAGATAAATGATTAAACTAATAGTTAATGGGCTAAAGTGATAATTTTTTTAAGACCTTATACCCTTTTAGCCTATATTTAATAAAATAAGTGGGTAAAATTCACCACTTTTAGTACATAAATAATTCAGAAAAAAATAGGGAAAAGAAAAAAAAAGGGCGAAGGGTTTCTGCACTTGCGGCTTACGAACTGCTTCATGTAAGTTTCCTTTGCTTCTAGTTCCTTGATTGCTGCACATATATGTGTGTATAAAGCAATATGATACAGGTAATTATATATATATGTGTATAATAATAAGTGATAGATTGCATATTTGAGTAAAAAATTGAATAACAAATCACATGAATAGTTGAAAATATTTGAATCAGTTGTTAGTAGGTATTTAATGCTTAATTGTGATCAGTTGGTTGCTTTGTTTATATAAATAATTTAGTGTGTATTGCTGAACAAAGAAAAAAAACAATTAAAGAAAAAGACAAAAAAAAAACAAATGTCATACATGCTATAATGTGAGGAAATTAATGGTTTGTTCATGAACGTGTCTCCTGGAAAAATTTTATGACTAAATTTAATGCAAATACTTTGGTAGTGATTGCTACATTATGTGTGGTTAGTACAGTGAGGACAGAAGTAGTCTTAGGCTCAAGACAGTATTTTTCCGTGGATGATAGATAATTTAGTTTAATTTCTTATTCTTATCACATTATGAGTTAAGTTTTGGTATATTGAGAGCGGTAATTAAATATTAGATCTATAGTATTATATAAATATCATTTGGGGTTTTGATAGTTGAAATGTTAATTGGCATCAAGAACTACAAACCTGATTATAAATTTGGTGAATTTTAAAGGTTAAGATTAAACACATAACAGTGTGAGTGTTGTTAGTTCTGAAACCTTATTGTGAATATATACTTGAATAGATTCCATAGGTTCGGAAGCTCAAAGGAAAGGGAAGACTCAAGTCCAAGAGTAATTATTTGATTGACTAAGGCAAGTGGATTTCTAAACTCTTGTTAAGCGTATGAAATTCGTGTATTTCCTTGTGTGGTGTTGAGAACGATTTGGAGACTTGTTGCTTATTTGTTGGTGTTGTATTCCTTGTTGTAAATTGTGTTTTGATATCAAAATGGTTATCTCCTCATTTTCATTTGAGCATGTCATTTTGCATCTGAGACATGGTTGTAATAAAAGTTAGGTGATAAGAGGATGTAACATTTCGAGGGTCGTATCGTGTGCCGCGATGGATATTATATTTTGAGGGACGTATCGCACACCGCGATGTTTACTATAATCGAGGGTCGTGTCGTGTGCCGCGACAGATGCATGGACAGATATGTCCCCCATGGGTCCCAGACTGAGAGATAATGAGTGTGTATCATTAGGGAAGACATGCATCACTATACTTGACATTGCATCTCATGACATAACACATTTTATTATTGATGAACTTGAATACGTGTTTTGCTGATCTTGTTAGTGTTTCTCTGTGAAAATTGTGATTGTTGAATATTGAGCTGTTATTGAGAATATGTAAACTAATAAAGTGTGGTTATTGAGTTGTGTGTTTTGTAAACTGTGAGTTGTTTATAGTGTGGAGGTTCAGATAGGGTGTAAGGAGTACCCGTATTTTGTTCCCTTAATTTGTGTTTAGAGGTTTGCTTGTTGGGTACCGCGTGGTTTGGTACTCACCCCCTGCTTCTACAATTTTTTGTAGGTTACGAGCCCGAATTTTCGTGATACCTTCCATTCTCTTCGTTTCCGAGGCATCTTGTGGAGGATTATGAGGTAGTTGCTTGTCATCTCAGCGAACTTTCCTACTCCAGTTTATGATTTTGTTTTTACTTGAAAGACAACTTCATTTTAGACTCGTATTTTATTTCAATTCTAATATTTACATTAGAGGCTTGTGCACGTGACAACCTGTTTTTAGGTATTGAATTAAGTCGACTTGTTTTCATAATAGATATTATTGTTGGATCGCTTTGTTAGATATTTGGTCATAGGCTAACTTGACTTGGTGGAATAAGATGAGTACCATCATACCCGTTTTTGAGTCGTGACAACATTTGTGTGATGGCCATTGAGGATTTTAGTAAGAAATGCGTATAAAATTGAGTTAGTCCTTTGGATTTGGTTGTTATAATGGGTTTGAGGTGTCATGTTGATGATAAGGTTGACTTTTTGGTGATGGCAAGGGGTATTGAGCATAATGTAATAAGAGTTCTTAACAGATTGAGATTGAGATACATTAAGATGCACCTATGTGATAAGGATTGTAGGTTTTTTGAAATGATGACTTGTAGCTATCTAAAGTGACGGTTTACTACCATTTTTTTAGTAGCATGGATATGTTGGTATCACGCCCCTGATCAAGACCCAAACCAGCGGACCGTGCGGGCACCTACTCTAACACCGAAGTAGAGGACCCTTGATCCCCATATGGTTAAAAACATGTACAAGATTAAGAAAACTAGATATAAAAGGAAATCCATGAGATTTTTATATTATAAAGAGTTTAAACAATCCAAAGTTAAATTTGTAAAATAAATAATGCCCCTGGCGATCTAGTCTAAACAGGTAAAAGAGATTCTAATATTACAAGGTATAAAATACAGTAACCAATGACACATCTTCCACCACAAAGAAGGAAGAGTAAAAGTTGTTGGAGATTGTCTTGGTCTTCACCTATGAAACATCAGTGACCTTGCAATCA
The DNA here is from genome assembly GCF_001406875.1 of Solanum pennellii. NCBI lineage: Eukaryota > Viridiplantae > Streptophyta > Magnoliopsida > Solanales > Solanaceae > Solanum > Solanum pennellii. The sequence continues at coordinate 66,626,120 of NC_028637.1, read as the reverse complement.
GATTATGCCAAAAGACATAGCAAGAGAAGTATTAGTACAAATCACACGTACTGGCAAGCATCATCGATCAACCCGATACCCACCGCATAATATAACTAAATCAAACCAGCACAAAATATGCAATAAGAAAGTAGACTCCTCAACCTTTATCCACTTGCCTTTCTCATTTCTATACACCTTAAGCATATAATACCCTTGACTCTAACTCCATATCTTGCTCGCTCTACTCTTTATTCATAACTTGACCATTCTACCTCTTAGATAAGTTACCAAATACAATCACTACCAACCCGGCCAACCACTCTCTACAGGCCCTCAATTTTTCTGCATCACAAATCATTTCTACAGAGGAACGATATCCCATCCGTAAAGGTAAGTGGAAAATGCATGAATGTGAACCTGTATTGGGCGTGGGCTTGTGTTAAATCATTTGTGTCCATACAATCAGTGTCTGCATTTTCATCCATATAAGCAGCCCTGGCAGGAGATAAAGTAGAATGGAAAAGGAATTTGCTTATTACAACATCAAAGGCTAGAGACAATTAGAATAGTACATGTGTTTAGTGAAACAATAGGGGTTGAAAAAATTATGCAACGTTAAGGGGAACGTAACGTGATAATTAATAAAGTAAGAATGATTACCTGGTTTGACGGGGGTTTTCACTGATATCCTTTGGGTACATAAAGCCACGCAGTGAAAGTGCTTGTATATTTGCAGATGGGGGATTGAATGTAGCTATTGGAAGCAAAGGAGAGAATTGAATGTTGTGTGCATGACGCAACGCAGCAATGTAAGGAAGGAGTTTTGGTTAAGGAGCTATTTGTAATACAGTGGTGATGGTACAGGAAGAGGCGTGATGGTAAGGCAAAGGAGATGTTGCTTAGTTAGAGATACGACTGTTTGGAGAGCACGTGTATTTATGGTGATAAATAAATTGAAGGGAATTAAGCTTGTGGTTGCATCACATCACCGGATTGAAGGTTTTCATATATATATATATATATATA
>NC_028637.1:66599858-66625040 GCF_001406875.1 Solanum pennellii | reverse complement strand
ATATTAATTATTAATAAAAATACTACAGAAGACATAGTTATTAATCAATGTCTTAAATTAAATATAATACGATCTAATCTAAACATTAAGTCTAACAAATCAAAAACATTGCATGATAAATATGGTAAATTAATTATAAATTTTCTAGTTATTGTGCTATAGTATGAACATACAATAGAATATATGGATATTTATGGCATAAAGTATATCAAATTCTTATTATTAATGTTTGTCGAAAAATATAAAAGTTGACCAAATTTATTTTAAAATAGTATATATATATATAAAATGTATATTTGATTTGTGATGCATTAATTCATGGGGAAAAAAAAACTAAAACACTAGATTTTCATCATAACCGCTTACAACTCCGCCCAACCCCTAAAGCACCACAAATGAAGATATGGAAATGTTTAGCCTCTTAGTTTTGATTCACTTGTTATGAGACTAAGTTATTATATTTCATAGATAATAGACAAAACATATCTCCTTTAAATGAAGAGAGAAAACTAAATTAGGGAGTCATGACAAAAAAATAATTGGAATTCAATTAATTTATTACACAATTTGTAAATAATTATTGATAATATATAGTATAATTTCTCTCAATCGCTCCCTTACAATTTTAATTATAAATTTAATATCTTCAAAGAAGATTAATACAATTCATTTTTTCTATAACTAGTATCACGATCCAAACATCAAAAGTAATGACACATGTCTTATCCCACCTGGACATGTCAACTTAATCAACCCACTACAAAGGAAAATGCAGAAGTAAGAACATAATTCAAGTGTTCTGGATTCAACGCTGGTATCAGTGCTCAACAAGGGAGCGAAGTTGGTTAGAGGGATGTTTACCAACCACTATGGGTGGCTGGCCGACGGATATGATATTTTGATCAATTTTTAACAACAGCAGTATTCCACTTTGTCGCTCAACTAAACGCCCGTTATGGACGCAAATCAACTGACAGCTATGGACCCAACAGAGGATTCCAAAAAACCCGTCCAATTCTCATATACATACATAAGTTTATCCTTTTCATCATTCGTTGGATGTCTCACTCTCACACCCTTCCCCTAAGTTTCATCACCCATTAAATCGTGAAGAGGTAAGACGCCCACATAATGGCCTTTATTCATTCCACAAACCTGCAAGAATCATCATGAGCTAATTAACAACGGTTGCGGAACGAATGCCTTATGTTTTATTACACTATTATCTCCTGTTTACCTTATCACTGTTCTGTCCTATTACTTCCCATACCTGCCCTACCTCCCTAACTTGGTTAACATTTGAAATGTGGTGACAGTGACAATTTCTTTTAAACAACTCACTTCCTTATATATTTTTATTAGGCTACAACTTGGTTTATAATGATATATATATGTAGGTAAAATGCGGATGAACACAAAATATATATGGTAAATGAAATGGGAATAAAATAGAAAAATAACGACAAGTATTTTACATGAAAACTTTTCTAAATAAGGGAAAAACCATGGGCCAAGAGGAGCAACTGATATTTCTATAATAAGGAATTTACAAACACTGTGCAGTTACGAATACAATACTCAAAGTGACTACTATACAGTCAAAAGTAACAACACTCTTTTGGTTTCCACCTAACTAAAATATTGCTCACAAACTATTTTTCTTGTATAGTCTATAGAATACCTCACTTTGCTCTCAAAATGGTATTTTCTCTCTAAATTGGTGTGTTCTACAAATGAGCAAGAATGCTCTATTTATAGAAGGATAAAATCATGTCTATGCCACTAATGACATAGGCAAATATAGCAAAGTCAAAAATGGGTTGCAAATCTTACCCATTTGCCAACTATCAAATCTTAATTTTCAACTCTTATCACTATACCTTTTTAACAATTACTTGTATCAATTGAATAACAAAAGTTGACCAAAAAATGTGATGAAATCAACAAATGTCCCCCTCCAGTCCCATTCACTAGAGAGAGTTATCTTCATTTTCTTTAGAGAGAGATCATGCCCACATGTTCTTTGCATAACTAGATCTTGTCTTTCGGTATCGTCTTGGTCAGTATATCTGCTGGATTTTTACTTGTGTGGATCTTTTTTATGTGAAATGATTCACTCTCCACTTCCTCACGAATCAAATGATATCTGACGTCAATGTGTTTTGTTCTTGAATGGTACATGTAGTTCTTACTCAAGTCTATTGCACTCTTGCTGTGAGAATAGACAATATACTCCATTTGATTCAAACCAAGCTCTTGAAGAAATCGTTTTAGCCATATCGTCTCCTTACCGTCTTCAATAGCCGCAATATACTCAGCTTCAGTTGTAGATAGTGCAACACACTTCTGCAACTTCGACTGCCATGATATTGCTCCCCCTGAAAAAGTAAACAAATATCCAATAGTGGATTTTCTATTATCAAGGTCACCTGCCATATCAGAATCTGTATATCCTTTCAAGATTGGATTTGATGCTCCAAAACACAAGCATCCATCTGAGCTTCCTCTAAAATACAGACCCTTGGGTTCGAAATGAATTTTCAAAAGGAAGTTGAAAGATGGTGAAACTATTGACAAATATAAAACAAGACTTGTTATCAAAGGTTTTACACACAAAGAAGGTCTTGATTATTTTGGGACATACTCGCCAATGACTAGGATTACATCAATGCAGATGTTAATTACTCTAGCTGCAATATATGCTCTTGAAATCCATCAAATGGATGTGAAAGCCATTTTCCTTAATGGATAGTTGGAAGAAGAGATTTACATGGAACAACCTGAGGGTTTTGTAGTTCCCCTTAAAGAAAACAAATATGCAAACTTGTTAAGTCACTTTATGGACTAACTAAAACAAGCACCGAAACAATGGCATGTAGAGTTTGATCAAACGATATTTTCATATAGACTTAAGATTAATGAATGTGATAAATGTGTCTACATTAAAGAAAATCCAAATCAGGAGGTCAATGTATGCCTATATGTCGATGAAATGTTGATAATGGTCAAGAACATTGTAAATGAAAAAACTACTAAGCGTATGCTCGCTAGTATGTTTGATATCAAAGATCTAGGAGTTATCAATTAGATATTGGAAATTAAGATTCATAAAATTCCTAATGGTCTAGCATTGTCTCATTCTCATTATATTCAAAAGGTACTTGAAAAGTTCAAGTATTTGAATTTCAAAAAGGCTATGTTTCAAAATTGATGTGAACCTTAATCTTGCAAAGAATAAAGGTTAAAGTCAGTCTCAATTGAATTATGTCAGAGTATTGGGAAGTTTGACGTATGTCATGAACTTTACACGACCTGACATAGCCTGCACTATAAGTAAACTGAGTTGATGCATAAGTAATTTCAATCAAAATCATTGGATGACAATGAAGAGAATTTTGGTGTACTTAGATGACACTCAATACTATGCTTTCCATTACACAAATATCCAACAGTTGTTGAAGGATATAGTGATGCAAATTGGATTATTGGGTCAACTAAAACGAAATCCACAAATGGATATTTTCACTATTGGTGAAGGATCAATATCATAGAAATCATCCAAACAAACATGTATATCTCGCTCTACAATGGAGTCTTAATTAATCACCTTAGATAAGGCAGGTGAAGAAGCTGAATTGCTCCGAAATTTATTAGAAGATCATTCATTTTGGCCCAAAACAATGGCCCCTATATGCATGCACTGTGATAGTCAAGCTGCAATAGGGAGGACTGGAAGCGTTATGTATAACGGGAAGTCTCATCACAAACGACGCAGACAAAACTTTGATAGAAAATTATTCTCTAGTGGAATTATCACAACTGACTATGTATAGTCAAAGGATAATGTGACGGATCCACTTACAAAAGGCCTAACTAGAGAGGGAGTTGAGAGGTCGTCAAGGGGAATGAGACTATGGACGAAAATAAGTCATCGTGGCGGTAAATCCACCTAGAATACTGGAGATCCCAAGATCTAGGTTCATGGAGATAAAAAAAGTCATAGATGACGGTTCAACATTGTCAGAAATTATTTTACGGTTCATTCTCATGATTAGACAATGTTTAGTAACCAGGTTATATGCATAATGACTTTTTAATAGATTCTAAATTTGGTATAAGATATATTAAATAGTGTATCTATGGGATAATACATTTAGAAACCACCTATGCAAGTGTGAAGTGTAAGCCGCTTCAAAGGAATCTGGTAAGACCAGTTCTCTAAGCACTTATTAACCAATATGTCTTTATGGCTGAAACGAAAAAAATAATGAGAGCCAAAAATACTTCAAGGGTTGATTTTATGACTTATGATGTCTAGGTATACATGAAATCTTGACGGTTCAAATATAAATCTATTTGATATATGTTCACTATGGAAAGTTCAAAGGAAAACCTACTTCGAATGCGATTAACCCTTACTTACGAGACACACAATTTTTTTATGCATATGTTTTGACAATAGTCATTCCACATCCATGTGAGAGATTGTTGGATTTTCTCAAGGTTTGAATGGAAAATAAGAAGAAAAAATGAAAAATGTGGGGGAACCAATTTGAAGGGAAAATAAAAAAGTCATTTCAAATAAAAAGTCTTTGAAGATGAAAAGTCATTTTTCTCATATTGTTTGAAGAAATAAAAATTGTTGTCCTTATATTAAGAAACACTTCCTTTAGTTCTTAAAGGGTTAAGAAGAATGTGCCCCCTCGGGTCGTCGTCATCGCTCGTTCGACTTCGGCTTCAATTTTGAATTTGAATTTGAATTTATTTAATCAATCTCATTAATTGATTTGTTTTCTCTTATAAATAAATTCAAAATGTTAATTAAGTAATAAAATTAATTTTGCGTAACGAATTTATTTGAAATTTGCTCTTAAGGGTAAATTCGTTCTAAAGGGACATGTTCCTTCCGAAATGACATTATTTTTTTTCCAAAAGACACAACTTTCTAGAAAGATACGTCTGAACAGATGTGTTCTCACCATTGTTCGAACGGACGCTTTCCTTGTTGCAAGTGGAAACTTTTTCGTTCTTCAACTGCATACATTATTTTACAAAAATAAATTGTCGATCGACTGAGTTTGCGTGTGCTCGCATTGTTGTTCTTGCCTTTGCTGAAATTATTGAAGTTTGAGGTACCGCTGCTTTTCTAGTAGGTTGATCCATTTCATATAGGGAGGAATTAATATGGGTTCCTAAGGAAATATAGTGGGTTCTGTTGACTCAGATTATTTATTTTCTGTCTATTTCATTTTTTTCTGTTTTTGTTTTCCTAACCTTAATACATGACATAACAAGAAGTTGTATCATTACTCCATTTTAGTGAAATGGAGTTTGGATTGAAATTCTGTGAGGACATGTCGTGATTTTCACCGCCCTTGAGCAAGGGGGTTTCCACGTAACATCCATGTGTCTGATTTACTTTGAGTTATTTATCTTCTGCACCTTTTTTTTTCAGTTACTATTCTTGATGAGTCAAGGAACTTGATCCGTTGACTAATAGTGGACGCATACATTCGAACAATAAATCACAAACTTCAATCATTAATTTGTCAAAATAATAATAAATGTAATAAACTTATTTGAAAACTTTTTAGTTTTTTCATATATGCATGATTCTAATTATACATGACAGAAACACATGTCAGAATAGATTAAGATTTCAATCCTATGTCTGGGAATTTTTTCATGTATATGTTAAAATCGATTGTGCATGACTGGAACAAGTGTTAAAGTTAGCTAAATTTTCAATAATATGTGTGCTAAAATTTTTGTGAAAAAATAATACTTTCATTTTTTAAATTATAACACTAGAATCTACTTTAATTAAAAGTAAATTCCAAACATAAATATTTGTTTCATAAGGAAAGATTTGCAGTTGCTATTTTTATTTTATAAGCAATGGATTATAAGTTTATACAAACAAGCTTCAAATAAAAAGAAAGTAATGAATTTAATTTTAAGTTTTAAATGGAGAATAAAAGGGAGAGATATTGAGGTCAGTCTAATACCACAAACTATATTGAATTTAATTTCTGTCTCTTAATTTGATTGTGCTACCTACCAAAGGAAGACGATTTCATATTAGGGGGACTCGAATGTATGACTTGTGGTTGAGAGTTAAGACAAAAAAAGTACTTATCACTTCACCACAAACATTATTGATCATAAATTTTATTACTCTCTCTGTCCTAATTTATCTGATATATTTAATTTATTGAAAATCAAATGGTCTAAATCTGACCGGGAATTTGCTTATGACATTTTAAAATTTCTTATAATGAAACGAAAAATGGTACAAAAACCCCTTAAACTATCTGAAATAGCTCATATATACGTTTTAACTATATTTCGGCTCAAAACTACCCTTCTTATAAAACTATTGGGTCAAAATTATCCTTCTTATTAACAAAAGTTGTTAGATGTCATGTGGATGCTACATGGATGTCACATTGCATGCCAATAGGATTTCACTGCCACGTAGACTAAAAGGAAAAGGGTAAAAAAATGCCCTTAAACTATCTCAAATAGCTCATATTTACCTTTAAACTATATTTCTTCTCAAAAGATCCTTTCCGTCAAACTGTTGGATCAAAAGTGTCCTTTTTATTATAAAAGTTGTGAAGTGTCATGTGGATGCGACATTGAACACCAATAGGATTCTACTCCACATAGACTAAATCTCTAAATATTAATTACTATTTTCCCCCTCATTTCATTATTTTCCGTCAATAATTTCACCCCTTCTTCCTCATTACGCGGCTAAGGTTTCACAGTTTTCTTCGTCGTTGGGTTTCAAAGTGTGTTCTACTTAAAAAATAAAATCAAATAAATTTGACTAGGTGTTCGAAAAATCGATGAAACTTACTATTAAATTGAAACCAAATTTTCAAAAGAACAGAGCCGTCACTGATTTTTTAATAAAAATCAAGAAAACTACAAGTTTTCAAAAAGATTTAAACAGACAAAAATCAATTTGAAAATGGGTTCAAAGTTCAATAAGAAGTTGTTTGTAACATCTTGTAACTCAAAATAGCTAGGAATAAGCTAAGAAACTAACAATATTCGTTTTGTAAACAAAAGGAGAAATCTGGAAAGTTTGTCTAAGTTAAGAAAGTGAGTTTTATTCATTTTCAAAAGTATATAACTCATAGATCAGGATGAGTTAGAGGTAGTTATTGATATGTTTGAAAATCTTATGGAGATATCTTTCCAATGCCGCTGAGTTTGCGCATTTTCGATATCGTATCAAGGAGATATGCCTATTGAAAGTTGGATTGTTGAAGTGAGGAAAGTCCAATTCCGGATTTAAGGAAGGTCAAACTAGTCTTTTCATCACTTATTTTCGTAATTCATTTTAAGGGTTTATTAGAGGTAAAAATATGCCTTAAGTCAGTTTTGAGAAATCAATTTCACGCTTAGGGCTTGGAGAAGAGATAAAAGAAGAAGAGAAGGGAGAAACTTCAAGAATTCGCCAAGAACGTCAAGAACTTCTAGTGGATTTCGTCGAGGGTGACCCCTATCAAGGTATGTGAGATCTTTTGCGCTGAGTTAGTCACCCACGCATCAATTTGTTTCAATTCAGCGATTTATCATTTTTGTACATGTTAAAAGGTGAAGTTCTTGAAGAAAAATATCAAATTCTCGCTGATTGAATTGTTTGATGCCTATTGTTGTTTGATTCTTGTTTATTTGGGTTGTTTCCGAGTTGAATCATGTGTTTCTTAAGGGTACCAATAGTCCTTAGTGTTTGGTGAAAGAATTAGGGAGGTTTGGAGCGTTTGCAGACGAAAATGAGTTGAAAAATTCATCAGACGCACCTGGGCAAGGCAAGGCGCGTCGCACTGCAGTGCCCCAAAAAACTGGCCTCAGTCACTGGGGCCTAGTGCGGCGCACCACCAGTGCATCAGAACCAAGTCTCAGTCAATTGGGTTGGCACAGCGCGCCCGAATCAGCACCCAATTTTCGTAGTTTAGTCCTTTTAAGTCCTTCAAAGGTATATTAACACTTTAAGATGATTCTAATTACTTCAAATGAAATCCAAACACCTAGAAATAACCAAAGAACACAAATCATAACCTTGAATCCATAATCCAATTCAAGAAAAGTTAAGATCAAAGTCAAAGAAGTTAAAAGTCAAGTCAAAAGTTAAGAAGTAAGTCAAATCAAAGTTTTTAAAGGTTATCAAGAGTCCTTATTAAACGTTTTTAACTTCTTTATAAGGCTCAAGTTTCAATTTAAAGTGAAGAGTAAAAGTTGAAGTCTTTCCTTCAAGAAATATATAAGAGAACTAATTATTCCCTAAGAGTTGATCAATACTCAAGTTTTCAAGTTAAGCAAAGAGTAAAGAGTTGAGTTAATTTCTCAAAAGTTATAAGGGAACTATGTATTTCCGAAAAGTTTATAAATTTTCACATTTAAGTTAAGAGGAAACTTGGATTTTCCGAAAGAGATTTGAACAAGAAAAGGTAACATTGATTCCAAGAGAGCTTTTTAAAGCTAAGTGTTGAGAAATTATCTCAATTCAAAAAAATGAAGTTGTTTTTAAATGCATGAGCTAAAGTATATTTTAGGAGTAGTATTAAGCACCGACGTGGGGATGAGGGTTCATATTAACTCAAGTCTCCACGTAAGCCATGTAGTTATCATTGTTGTTAAAGGGTCATACTTTTTAATGATCACGTAACTTAAGTTAGTGGATCCAATAAGTTAAGGAGTTCTATGCGACGACCAAGTATATGAACGTTCTGGTAGCGTGGAAAAGGCATTGTATCATCACTTAGGCTGATAGTGGTGGCTGTCGGTTAGAGAATCTCCCACTGAAACTATATTTACTTTCATATATAAGTAAAGTTGAGTTCTTATTGCATTTTCTTTAACGAACTAAGTTGTTTACACTGTTTCACAAGCTTTATGTATATTGCATATGTCATCATTGTTTTATATTAAGTTCAGTATTTCATGAGTTGATAGAGCCAAGGTAAATGTTTCTTCTTATTTTTTTTCGAGCTTAAGTTATTGTTTAGCATTCCAACTCGCATACTCGTACATTCAATGTATTGATGTCAGTTGGTCATCATCGTATCATGATACAAACATAGTAACTAGGATCAGCACCATCCAGTGCCTCCTTGATCCAGCTAAGCACTCGGAGTCAGTGGTGAGCCTTCTTGCATTCCGGAAGACAGATGTTTACTGATTTTCAGTATTTTCATTTATAGAATGTTGTGGGATTTGTCCCAACATTCATCTTAGTATTATAGAGGCTTCATACACAAATAGTCTGTCAGATAGTTTAGTTTTTGAGTCTTTCTTTATTTGCATTTCAAATATTTTATTTTGAGACTTAAGTGACATTTTGACAAAAGACATTTATTTAAGTTATGTTTGTGAGAATATTTCTTAGTTATATTGAGTTATGTCTTCCGTTGAATTAAGTAAGTCAAGCTAAGGGGTCTCTCAAGGACAACAATTATCATTGGGAGACGGTCACGTCCAGGATATAGGCTCGTAGTGTGACAGTGTTAGGCTCTCGAAATATCCGCTAACTTGCGGTTGACCGACGATTTGACTAAAATGACTTTTCTAGTAACTTTCCAAATTTAACTATATTTTTTTAAAAAAAGGAAGATAATTTTTAGTTGTTACTTTTAGGGGAAAGATGACATAATTCTTATAAAGACAAAATCAATTATATGTAACTGAATATATATGAATAAGTAAATAATATAGATTACAAAAATAAGAAAGACTATCTTGAGGGACTTCATTAAATTAAACCATAAGAAAAAAAATAAAGTTAGCTCATTAACAACATTGAATAATAATAAGGAAAGAAGTTTGACTTGTGTCTTTTTACCCGAATCTAAATTAATTGGACTTCGATCCACCTGTCTTAAAGTCTAAAATAATTGTTAAAATCATGAGTTCGGCCCATACAATTGAGTGGAAAGAAATCAAATTTGTTTTGACTAAAAATATGGTAGAAACATATCATTTATGTATGATAACAATAACAAGATACATCATGATTATTTTAAAAATTATATCTTTGCAATTTTGTATCTTTATACGATATTTGCTTTATGAAAATAGTTTCATCAATCTAGCATTTTTCATTAAAAAAAAAAGAAAAGAAGGCACGTATGTAAATATTTATTACTTTAAAAATAATATTATTTATTTTTTTCATTCTCTTTGTCTTTTCTTTAAAGCAAGTAAGTTAATAACGTAATTCTTTAATTAAAAGAAGTTGTCTTGTGTTTAAACTTTTTTTTCAAGGAATTCACACAAATATACAACTATTATATATACTCGGCAATATATAGCCAAATAATAATTACCAATTAATAGCCTAAAATAAAATTAGCATGTATTAGCCTAAAAGAAATAAAATCAACTTTTTATAGTTTCTTTTCTTTTAATCATGTGCACCAACTTTCATTAAATAAGAAGATGTGGAATTTTTCTCTCCTTGTTTTTAACTCCTATAATTAAGGAATTTAACTTTTCAAAATATTTAAATTCTCAAACTCAACTTTGTTTAAACGTCTATTTTTAAAAAATAGTAAATCAATTTACGAAAACACAAGATATATTTGATTGTAATTTTATGAATTATTTTTTTACCAAACAACAATAAAAAGTTTATTAGAAAATCGATTGCCTACTTTTAAGAAGTGAAATATATATTTATTAATTAAACTATTAAAAAAGGTTACAACAACTTTTAAGGAAATGATTTTTTTTAAAATTCTTTAAATAATTTATTAAAAGATTGTGACTACTTTTAAGGTAAGAAAATGTTTTATGAATGTTCTAACGTGTATAAATTATCACATAATCGATAAAATTAATCAAATAATATTAAAAGACATTTTATTAGAAATTGTAATAATATATATGCATATATTCAATAATTAAAGTTGCGATTGCATAATGTATACATAAAAAGAATTTGTATACACAAAAAAATATTCATAAAAATAAACATGTAAATTTTATTGATGTATACAGTAATTGTAACATATATACATAAACTTTATATTGTGTACATCAGAATATTACCATCAATTATACGTATTACTATAATGAATAGAAGAATGAGATTAATATTACACATATATAAATTTTATTCATTAATTGTACATGTGATTTTGTTTGTGTATACGGTAAATGCACTATGTATACATTAGTTCGTATTCATCGTGTATTCAGTGATTTGTATTCACATAATAAACTAGTATACTTTAATTTAAATAGAGATTGGTATAGGTTGGGTTATATTCATCAAAATCATCATTTCAATTTTTTACGAAAATCTTTCTTACCTATGAAATTGAAAACAAAAATTTCAAAAAATTATTACTTGAATTTTTGCCAAAAAAAAGTTTTAAAAACTTTATTTCCACAAATGATGAAACTTCAAAATTAATGGGGCAAGAAATGGTACATAATTATCTACTAAAAGAAATTATTGAAAGGATCAATCGATAAATATTGAATATATCTGATTTGCATAGACATAGTAAATTTCAATTTTTGGCCAAAAACATCTTTTAACTATACCCCAAACTTAAACTACATCCTTAAATTACCATTCTTACAATAAAACATCCTTCAAGTATTTTAAAGTGAGCAATTTTCATCCTTCAACTTGAATATCTCGTAAAACTACCCGATATATCCCACAAAAATTAAGTCGTCTCTTCCTAATTATTATTCTTAGATATGCCAAAAATATTATCGTTAACTTTTTCGTAATGAGTTAAGAATTATGCAAAAATTTTAATTTGACCCTTTTTTAATTCACTTTTCATGTAATTTTAATTAAAAGTATTATTAGTTTAAATATGTTTCTCAATTGAATATGCTAGAAGCGACATTTGTTGGAGACTTCCACTTCTGATAATGTAGAATGAAACTCAAATACGAGACATAATCAATATTTTTGTCACTTCAATATTAGATTGACCTAAAAATCTATTGAATTACTTGGTTAAGAAAAAGATAAAAAATAATTAATCTCCAACTTCATTCGGTTACGAAAAAGGCAAATTATGTATGCGCACATCTTTCAATCATTTTTAGTTTTCGTAAGCAACAATGTCTAAGATTTTTTTATATTTTCTAAGAACTTCTTGTAACAAGTAATGAAATTATGCAGAATAACTTTTGTTGGTAGTCACGTTATCTGTTCATGTTTTCGTAAGATCCATTAGTTTTTTTGACAATATCTAACAAAAGGATGAAAGTTGTTCATTTATAAATACTTAAAGGATGTTTTCTGCTAAAAATAAAACTTTAAGGATGTAGTTTAAGTCTAGGGTATAGTTAAAAGATGTTTTCTGCTACAATTGGTATTTTAAGGATGTAATTTAAGTTTTGGGTATAGTTAAAGAATGTTTTTAGCCAAAAACTCTAGTAAATTTAGGAGAATAATAAAAAATTTAGAAGAGAAGCAAATTTACATATGAAATGGATTTTAGAAAGAAAACAAAAAAGGGTTGAATAACCTAATTCACAAAAACAAATTTGAAAAAACTTCAATTCTACTAATCATAAGTTCAACAATTAATTTGACAACAACAAAGTTATATATAAAGATGATTTTTAGAAGTGTCCATAAAAAAGCATATTGTTATGTCGGATATTCATAATCATATTGAATTAAGAGGAATAGTTGAAATTAGGAAGAGAATTACGTATGGAAGTATAAAAAGAATTCTGAAAAAAAAAAGAAAAAGGAGACAAAAAAATTGAAGAAGTCTATTTTAAAATGGTAGACAACAAAAAGGGAGGTAAAATAGGGATGATAAAACAATCTTTTTTTAAAACGTGTGTTGAGAAAAATAAGAAGAATAAAAAAAAATATATTTTTTTTAATAAAAATAACTATTCAATTTCAAATAAATAAAACAAAGTCTTTTTTTGCTAATAAATCAAAAGTGGACTATTTATTACTAATTTAATCTATAAGATGTTATGATGTGTCATTTCGTCCTTTTTCACCTTTTTAATTTCATTCATTATTTTCTCTCTCTTTTTTGTTGATTTATTATTGTTCTTTAATGTTTTCTTTTGTCTTTCTTTTAATTTGATTTCCCATGTTTTGTATTTAAAATAAATTAATTTCAAATGAGTATGAAAAAAAGTGAAAATGTCAAATAAAATTGGAAAAATGCACAAGTACCCCCTCAACTTATGCCCGAAATCTCAGAGACACACTTATACTATACTAAGGTCGTATTACCCTCCTAAACTTATTTTATAAGTAATTTTCTACCCTTTTTTGGCCTGCGTGGCACTAGCTTAAAAAAAGTCAACCAGCGTTGCGCCCACGAGATAGTGCCACGTAGATCGAAAAGGGATAGAAAATTATTAATAAAATAAGTTCAGGGGGTAATAGGACCTTAGTATAATATAAGTATGTCTATGAGATTCCGGGTATAGGTTGAGGGATACTTGTACGTTTTCCCAATAAAATATTAAAGAACATTAATATCAAAGGACACATTTTATCAAAATAAAAAATATTTTTAAAAAAACCACGTAATTTTTTTTTAAAAAAAATTAAAGGTGAAAAAATAAAAATCTAATAAAAGTGAAAAAATAATTAAGGAAGGAAACAATATTTTACGAAGAAAGAAACGAAAAAGATTAGATACATATAAGTTTTAATGTGTATACTTATGTGAAACAATGTGTTGTCAAATCAATTAAAAATGATATGTGCCTATCAGTTTACGCATTAGTTGTGTTGAGAATGTTTAATGACACCTGACCAATTTCTATTAGTTAATGCTGCTTAAGAAAAATTCACTTGTGTAGTCACATTAGGTGCACATCAGCACAAAAAATGCACAAAGTGCATAAAAAAATTAAGAGAAAAGACAAAGTCAATATTGAAATTGTCCCAAATTTTTAAAAAGACACCTTAACTTTGCAATTGTTCTATTACTTCACTAAATAATTTTGAACAGATATAATTATATCATTTTTCGCCCACACACTCTCAAAGAATGTGAACAACTTATAATAAATAATATAATTTTATTTTTTATAAGTACTTTATCATAAAATATATTTTCTTATTTTTCATGTTATTTTAACTTGTTTTCCTTTTTATTTTTTCTCTCTCTTTCTTCTTTCTCCTTCAAAGATCCATTCTCATCTTCATCCATTAAAGGTTCTTACTTTTAATGTCATTATTCTTATCACAACTTCATCTTCCTTATTTATTACTATTAATTTTACTGTCTTTAATTTTAAAATTTAATCTAAGTATTTTCTTAAATTTCGAACAATTTCATAAACCCATTTGATTTCAAAATGATTAGGAAGTATCATATAGTTTTTTTTTATCCGATTTCAATTAAGTTCTTTCAACTTTTGGAAATTAATTGATTATTTTAAAGTTACCATTTCTAATTTTGGATTTATAAGAAAATGAGTAGTTTATGATACCTTCTAAATTTTCTTAGAAAAATAATTAATTTTGCTATCAATAATTCAATAAAGTCAAAAAAAATAATATGAATTTTTTAGAAAGAATTTCACGAGAAAAAAGAAGAAAATAAAAAAATGGGAGTAGGGCTCAATTTGACATAGGGTGGAGGTGAAGAAAAAAATAAATAATGGTGAAGGTGGGAGGTAGAAGATGATGTGAAATTTAAGATAAATCAAAACTAAAAATCAAAAAGTAAGAGAGATAAATAAAGTTTAAAAAAAAGGGAAAATTTAAGATAAAAAATACGTTTTAAATTAAATTAATACATGTTATATAATAATTAGTGTGTGAACGAACACACTTACTTCTTAAAATTTGGGGCTAATCGAAAAATGACATATAATATATATTCAAAATTGTTTAATGGGGTAATAGGGCTGTTACAAAATTAATGTATCTTTTTGCGAATCCGAGACAACATCAATAGTGACTTTAAGATGTGTCATTAAAAAATAGAACATAATTTAAATAGAATTCTTATGCCTTAACCCTTTTAGATTTTCTTGATCACTCATTTCATATTTCACTTTAATAGAGTCCAATAATATTTAAAATCCAAGTTAAATTGACCAATAAATATTTATTAATTAAATTCCAAATATATATAAAACTCAAGTTATATTGGTTAATAAATTTATTAATTATTTTCAAATGACATTTAATCCAAGTAAAGCAGTCATAGTAAGCAGATACCTCAACATTTCTCCCATCTATATTATTTACTCACTCTATTGCCTTTTTTCAGCACCACTAGACTTGTTTCCTACCTAACTCTCCTCTAATTAATTTATTTCTTTCCCATGGCTTCCGACCACAAGAATTTTATTGTGAATTTTTGTTCCAAATTACTTGTTTACTTTTAAATGAATATACTTTAAAAAATGATTAATGTAGTAGATTTATTATTTTACCTTTATTAATTATAAAGTGGATGAATTAAAAATTAAGATAAAACACATAAAAAATAATTATTATTTTTTGTTTCATACCTAAACTATAAAGATTGTAAATTTCATACCTAAATTATCATTTTTAGTTTGAGAAACACACCTGTGCGTACTATACTCTCTCTTTCATTTGAGAAAACCTTGACACATAACATTCCACATGCATAAAATATTCCACCTTGACAAAATTAAATAATAAACTATTGATATTAATTAAAAATTTAAGATTGAAGTCTTACAATCACCCCCTCCCCCCTCCCAAAAAAAAAAAAGAACAACAAGAAGAAGGATATAAAAAAAAATAAAATTTCAATTATTTTTCTTACTCCACTCCACAACTTTCCTCTTTTTTCAAATTTCTTTATGAACTATTTTTTTAAAAAAAATCATACTTCCGGCTACCCCCACCCCCACCCCCACCCCACAACCAAAAAAAATATACCCATTCAATACCTAAAAAAAATTGATATTATTTTGTTTTAAAAAAAGGGATAATGTACAAGTACCCCCCGAACCTATGTCCGAAATCTCAGAGATACACTTATATTATACTAAGGTCATATCACACCCCGAACTTATTTTATTAATAATTTTCTACCCCTTTTAGCCTACGTGGCACTACCTTGTGGGTCCAACGCTGGTTGACTTTTTTTTTTCAAGCTAGTGACACGTAGGCCGAAAAGGGGTAGAAAATTACTTATAAAATAAGTTCAGGGCGGTAATAGGACCTTAGTATAGTATAAGTATGTCTTTGAGATTTAGACATAGGTTGAGGAGGTACTTGTGCATTTTCACTTTAAAAAATAAAATTCTACCATATCCTATTCAACCCTCCACTCCTAGGTTTTATTTTTATGCTACATTTTGTGTTAAATATGTACATATATTTTTAGGAGTTTTTTTCTACTTGTGCATCTAATATAACATAAATAAAAAAATATTTTGAAAAATATTGGGCAACAAGTAAAAAATATTTTCGGTATGTATATATCTAACACAAAACGAGAAAAAAAAAATTGAAAGCTGAGGTTTAGGTGGAACGGATAGAATTATATTTTACAAAAATAAAAAAATTTCTAAAGTAATATTTGAACCGGGGGAAGGGGCGGAGGGAGATGATGTTGCAACTTTTTAAAATAAAAGTGAGGGTGTATTACACACACGAGAGTATTATAAAATAGAGAGGTGTGTTTTTCAAACTAATAAGTGATAGTTTAGGTATGAAACTAACTTTAACAACCTGTTTAGTAGGTTCGAGCAGTAAAAATTATTTTGAAAATAACTGACTGAGTCGACGGATCAGGCGACGGACCGTCATGGCCACGACGGACCATCGAGCGTCTTCATTCCAAAACACTTCAACTCTGAAAATCTGGGTACTGAGATCGACTCTCTGAACTTCACGACGGAATTGCAGGACGGACCGTCGTAGGTACGACTGACCGTCACAAACCCTTTACTGAATTTGACTCTCTGAACTTTGTGACGGACATGCAGGACGGACCGTCACAGACACGACGGACCGTCACAGGTTGCGTAAACCTAACTGGGTCGGAATTCTGCCAAAAGTTTTAAAGTGGTGATTTGGAATATTCATGACAAACTTTATGAAATTAGTGGGTTAAGTTTAATAATTTAATTACTTGGAGGGTTAAAGGAGATAACCTTGAAACAAATAATGGGTTACTTTTATCATAGTGACTTATATGATAATTAGGGTAAAAGAAAAAGAATCTAGAGAAGGAAAAGAAAAAGACAGAGAGAGGAGAACGAGCGAGAGAGAGAGAACGAAGAGGAAAGCAAGGGAATTGAAGATAGCTTGCTCGATCACGATTCTTCGGTGAAGGTAGGTTATGGTTTATGTCTATGTGTTAGATAAACTCTAAATAGCAATTGATATGTATTGGGTGGTATTGTAAAGTCTTCTATATACTTGATTGTGTGTTTGTATGTTGTGATCGTATAATTGTGGTGGTTAGAATGATGAGAATGTCAAATCTTTAATCTTAAATCCTATCTATTAAGATGATGCTTGACATAAAGAAAGCTTGATGAACTAAAATAATGAGATAGATGGATCGGAGTGTCACGTTCCGACACATAGGAATAATGGATCGGAGTGTCACGTTACGACAAATAGGAATAATGGATCGGAGTGTCACGTTCCGACACGTAGGAATAATGGATCGGAGTGTCACGTTCCGACACGTAGGAATAATGGATCGGAGTGTCACGTTCCGACACGTAGGAATAATGGATCGGAGTGTCACGTTCCGACACGTAGGAATAATGGATCGGAGTGTCACGTTCCGACACGTAGGAATAATGGATCGGAGTGTCACGTTCCGACACGTAGGAATAATGGATCGGAGTGTCACGTTCCGACACGTAGGAATAATGGATCGGAGTGTCACGTTACGACAAATAGGAATAATGGATCGGAGTGTCACGTTCCGACACGTAGGAATAATGGATCGGAGTGTCACGTTCCGACACATAGGAATAATGGATCGGAGTGTCACGTTCCGACACATAGGAATAATGGATCGGAGTGTCACGTTCCGACACATAGGAATAATGGATCGGAGTGTCACGTTCCGACACATAGGAATAATGGATCGGAGTGTCACGTTCCGACACATAGGAATAATGGATCGGAGTGTCACGTTCCGACACATAGGAATAATGGATCGGAGTGTCACGTTCCGACACATAGGAATAATGGATCGGAGTGTCACGTTCCGACACATAGGAATAATGGATCGGAGTGTCACGTTCCGACACATAGGAATAATGGATCGGAGTGTCACGTTCCGACACATAGGAATAATGGATCGGAGTGTCACGTTCCGACACATAGGAATAATGGATCGGAGTGTCACGTTCCGACACATAGGAATAATGGATCGGAGTGTCACGTTCCGACACATAGGAATAATGGATCGGAGTGTCACGTTCCGACACATAGGAATAATGGATCGGAGTGTCACGTTCCGACACATAGGAATAATGGATCGGAGTGTCACGTTCCGACACATAGGAATAATGGATCGGAGTGTCACGTTCCGACACATAGGAATAATGGATCGGAGTGTCACGTTCCGACACATAGGAATAATGGATCGGAGTGTCACGTTCCGACACATAGGAATAATGGATCGGAGTGTCACGTTCCGACACATAGGAATAATGGATCGGAGTGTCACGTTCCGACACATAGGAATAATGGATCGGAGTGTCACGTTCCGACACATAGGAATAATGGATCGGAGTGTCACGTTCCGACACATAGGAATAATGGATCGGAGTGTCACGTTCCGACACATAGGAATAATGGATCGGAGTGTCACGTTCCGACACATAGGAATAATGGATCGGAGTGTCACGTTCCGACACATAGGAATAATGGATCGGAGTGTCACGTTCCGACACATAGGAATAATGGATCGGAGTGTCACGTTCCGACACATAGGAATAATGGATCGGAGTGTCACGTTCCGACACATAGGAATAATGGATCGGAGTGTCACGTTCCGACACATAGGAATAATGGATCGGAGTGTCACGTTCCGACACATAGGAATAATGGATCGGAGTGTCACGTTCCGACACATAGGAATAATGGATCGGAGTGTCACGTTCCGACACATAGGAATAATGGATCGGAGTGTCACGTTCCGACACATAGGAATAATGGATCGGAGTGTCACGTTCCGACACATAGGAATAATGGATCGGAGTGTCACGTTCCGACACATAGGAATAATGGATCGGAGTGTCACGTTCCGACACATAGGAATAATGGATCGGAGTGTCACGTTCCGACACATAGGAATAATGGATCGGAGTGTCACGTTCCGACACATAGGAATAATGGATCGGAGTGTCACGTTCCGACACATAGGAATAATGGATCGGAGTGTCACGTTCCGACACATAGGAATAATGGATCGGAGTGTCACGTTCCGACACATAGGAATAATGGATCGGAGTGTCACGTTCCGACACATAGGAATAATGGATCGGAGTGTCACGTTCCGACACATAGGAATAATGGATCGGAGTGTCACGTTCCGACACATAGGAATAATGGATCGGAGTGTCACGTTCCGACACATAGGAATAATGGATCGGAGTGTCACGTTCCGACACATAGGAATAATGGATCGGAGTGTCACGTTCCGACACATAGGAATAATGGATCGGAGTGTCACGTTCCGACACATAGGAATAATGGATCGGAGTGTCACGTTCCGACACATAGGAATAATGGATCGGAGTGTCACGTTCCGACACATAGGAATAATGGATCGGAGTGTCACGTTCCGACACATAGGAATAATGGATCGGAGTGTCACGTTCCGACACATAGGAATAATGGATCGGAGTGTCACGTTCCGACACATAGGAATAATGGATCGGAGTGTCACGTTCCGACACATAGGAATAATGGATCGGAGTGTCACGTTCCGACACATAGGAATAATGGATCGGAGTGTCACGTTCCGACACATAGGAATAATGGATCGGAGTGTCACGTTCCGACACATAGGAATAATGGATCGGAGTGTCACGTTCCGACACATAGGAATAATGGATCGGAGTGTCACGTTCCGACACGTAGCATTAGGGGATCGGAGTGTCACGTTCCGACATGATAAGAATAAAGAGAAGTAATCTTGAATTATGTTAATACTCTAAATTTCGAAGAACCTATTTTCTGAATGATATGGTGTGGAGGCTTGAGTCCTCATAGATGTGCTTGATGTTGTTGCCAATGGTTCTTGTACTTGTTGATTATCACCTGTTGAGTATTGTAGTTGATTTTATATTATTATTCAATATATATTGCTTTCTATTTTGAGTTGGCCGATGATAACTGCTCAGTACTTGTGCCTTGTACTGACCCCTACTTTTATTTCCTTTTTGTTGTTCTGTGGAGTGCAGCAAGTGCACCGTTGACTTCGACTCGTCCGCAACTCTAGCCATTCTTCAGCACATCAGATTTCAGGGTGAGCTATTGTTCCTAGCTCGGACTGGATTCTCTCATTCACGTCTTGATATCCTTGAAGTTCGGACATGGACCATCTGTTTACTTATTTTAGTTTCTTAATACTCTTAGACTTAGTAATTTGAGGATAGATGTTCTTGATGTGATGACTTCCAGATTTGGGGGATGATAAGTATTTATACTTTAGAAGTTTATATAATTGATTTCGTTAATGAGTTTTGGATCTTCCGCATTTTATTTATTATTCAAAATTTATATACTGGTAAACGTTGGGGTTTAGATTGTTGGTTCGCTCACCTAGTAAGATAAGTGTGGGTGCCACTCGCGGCTCGTTTTGGGTCGTGACACTAACACTCTCAATAGTTAGGTATGAAATTAGAAAAAAGGGATAGGTTAGTGTGTTTTAGACACTAATCTCTTAAAAATTTAGGATAGTCAAGAGGTTTTACCTTTTTTTAAGTAATTAATTGAAGATATAATAGGTAATTTTTTTTGTCATTTTTTGATTTGTCAAAATGGACAAGTAATTAGAAAAATGTGAAGTATTTTGAGTGTTGCATAACTATGTTGCTTGTTAATGGCAATGTACTTCATGATCTCCGATCTTTTTTATTTTGGCGTGCCCTTGCATCCTTCATCTATCTTGCTTGCCATTATCATTGAAATTTTCATAGAATATTATTTTTGCGTGACATTATATAATTAAAATCATAAAATTGAAAAATGACATTATACATATCTATAATTTAAAATTGCAAGTCAAAAATATATTTTATTTTCTTAAATTTCATGTCAAATTAAAATTAGAACGAATTAAAAAGGTGAAAGAGAGTAGTTTACTTGTCCATATATATACTTTTTGTTGATTCGTTCTTTGAAACTCTATATATAATTATATTTGAATTTTTCGATTTTGAGATGCCGAAAAATCAATTGACCATTCGAATTATTGGGTTTTGAAATTTATTATTTATAAAATTTAAGTAAAAATTATTCAACTAAACTCATTTGTACACGGTTAGATTTGTACATAAATGGTTATATAATTGATATAGGTAAATAAAATTTAATAAGGGAATGTGGAAACCCTTGTGATTGTGGTAGTAATCATACATGTATTACATATAAAAATGACCATATCAGTCCATAAAATCATGACTTGACTAATACATTTAGATTGGACGAATCACTGATTTTCTTATTTCATTAGACCAAATTATTAGGTGCTTATACAAATTATAAGAAAACAAATAAAGAATTTAACTAGATAAAAATTGAGCGAATTGAGTTATGTGTTGATCTTTAGCCATTTCAATCTAAATATATTCTAAATCAACCAAATTCATTTTGTCCATTTTAACACATTCAAATTCAATCCTACCGCCTAGACTAGACCTAGAGACATGCTCATTATTAACTAATAGAAAAAATGCTCAAAATAGTTCTTCAATTTTTGGGATACAAATTATGATAGTTCTTATAAAACCAGCTAGAGTATTTCTTTTATTAATAAACTAATATGCAATGACATAATAATTCATTTTATGAGGTTAGATTTATTTGTCATAGTAGTTAAATTTACTTAACTGAATCTAATATCAGAATAGCTAATTAATTTTGAAATAAAATTTGAAAATAAGTATATTCAAAACAAATGAGTCAATTGCAATTTCTTTTCTAGTAATATATATTTAATCAGAATATTTTATGATTGCAATCTAACCTCTTTATTTTCTTACATATTGTTATCTTTTTAAAAAAATTCACAGGGGTAAAATTGAAAAACAAATTTAAAATAACTCCATTAGGAAAAAGTTAAAAAGCTTGTCGTTGTTGATTTTAGTGGACTGATTTTCCTTCAGACTTCTGATAAAGATCTTTCCAACTTGATTTTTATTTTTTTGTAATTTATTTCCCCTTAATTTGGTATTGTTAGCTAAATGATTGAATATGAAATTTTAAAGATAAATAATCTTTTGAGATATTTATTTTTAATAATGTTAAATATATTATAATACTCATATGATAATGTTATTAAAGATCAAATAAGAAGTTTAAAATTAAATATAAATTCGATATATATTTATACTTTTTAAGTTTTATATATTAAAATATTATATATTATTTCATAAAAGATTCATTACGTTAAAACAATGCCCACCAATTTCATTGAAAGAAGATCAATATTTTTAATTGCGCATTTCTTAATTATATGTGTGTTCAAATGTTTGTAATTCAATATTCCCATGTGAACATCGTTTTTTTTATAAAAAGAATTGATTCATTATTTTGCAAGAGTTTATTTTGAAAGATATAGGAGTGCAAAATACAGC
The DNA here is from genome assembly GCF_001406875.1 of Solanum pennellii. Classification (NCBI taxonomy): domain Eukaryota; kingdom Viridiplantae; phylum Streptophyta; class Magnoliopsida; order Solanales; family Solanaceae; genus Solanum; species Solanum pennellii. The sequence goes on along the minus strand of NC_028637.1, from coordinate 66,602,243 downwards.
TCCAAATTAACTTTTTGTCTTTTTTGTATGAACGAAAAAGGGTCTAAAATATCCTCAAAGTATTGAAAATGGTAGAAAATTACCCTCCATCCACCTATTGCCTCCAAAACCCTTTTCACCCAACTATTAGCTCCAAAATACCCTAGTCATCCACCTTTGGATTCAAAATTGATCATTTATTTAACGGTTTCAGATTTAAACTTTTAAGTATTTTGAAATACTTGGCGCTCAACTATTGGATAAAATTTAATTTATTAATATAATTTATAAACCAACTCACTACCACCCATTACTAATTAAGCTCCACCCAATTAATATATTATTTCTAATATCAAAATCGCCCTAAACACTACTAAAGCACAAAGAAAATATCGATTCCTGAAAATGACATTCAAAATTATTTGAGTCCGAATTGAAACCCCAATTAAATTTAGATTGAGCCGTTTTTTTAGCAGGACACTTCCAATAGGATTCTTTTTCAAGGTTGAATTCAACATTTATAATTAAAGGTAAAGATGTAGCACCTCTCGAATTAATTCATGCACTTTTTAAATATAATTTTATAAATATTTATTCTTTATTTTAAATATTAAAACTTTAATATATTATTTTTTTTTAAAAAAAGCTATTAAGTAACATCACATAATTAGGCAAATGACTAATTAAGATGAACATAGTCAAACTTTTAAGTTTGTTGGTAATTTTTATTTAGACACTTGAATTATAATATGTTTTTGACTGAGGACATGAATGTATGATAATGTACTTTTATAGGCATTTTCGCCTCAAATTTTTATAAACATTCATTGGTAGAAGTTTTCGTGTTGTGCATGAGTAATAGGGCGGGTTTACTAATCGGGTGTGATTTAATTAGTAATGGATAGGCAGTAAATTGGTTAATAAATTATATTAATAAGTTAAATTATAACAAATAGTTGAGCGTCGTGTATTAAAAAAATATTTAATAATTTAAATTTAAAATCGTTAAACACGTGATTAATTTTGAACCCCAAAGGTGGATGAGAAGGGTATTTTGGAGCCAATAAGTGAATGAGAAGGGTATTTTGGAGCCAATAGGTGGAGGAATGATAATTTTATACCATTACTGATACTTCAAGGGTATTTTGGGCCCATTTACGTTGTATTAATGTAATATACTTTAAATGAGATAAATCTTCTCTTCTAAATCAACTTTAGCTCTAAATTCAATTCAATGTATAATCTATTATAATTAATAATTTTAGTTTTTATCAGATTTTTAATTTTTGAACCTTCTTTTTAATGGACCATTTCTCCAAAGTTCAATACACTATCTCTAAAAAAAAATTAGTACTCATATCCTTCCCCAAAAGAAATTACCAACCATCATGGCTAACATGCTTCGAGCTAATCAAGCTGCTAGGACCATTTATAAGTCTAAAGGTCTAGTCGTTTATGGTGAGTGCAATCGTTGTCTTTTAGCAAGTGTTAATGCTATTGATGGTTTTCAAGCTTTTGCTCCTGGCGGTCCCGTTGGCAACAAGGAATTTTTTCAATGTCAATTTTGTCATTGTCATCGAAATATCCATCGTAGGTTGGTCAACAATAATCAGGTTCCACCAGCACCAACACAACAAAAAGTTAATTTTATTTGAATTTTTTAATGATTCGTTGAATTGTTTTTTTGGCCCCAAAAAAGAACATAAAAATACTTTTATATTTTTCATCTATTATCATATCACTGATATAACTATACAAATATTTGATTCTCCGCAAGTTTCGATTGCACCGGTGGACCCTATTATGGCTAGAGCTACTCAAAAGTGGGTGTATAGTAACAAAAATGATGATGGAAACAATAGAAAAAAGTCATGAGATGAAATATTGTTGAAGAATATGAGAAAGAAAAAACACAAATACTGGCTAACAAGCTAGAATGAACTTTAAACATAAGATTAGAAAATAGAAAGAATAAGAAGATCAAGAAGGATGAAGATGAGAAGCCAAATGGTTTTGAGATGTATATCAAAACCAAGGGCAAGGTTATCAAAAAGTTACAGCTTGTTCAAGCCGGAGAATCAACATCTTCTGACAATTCGAATTAAGAAGTGCTATTATTATTGTTGTTGTTCTTGCTTTTTCTGTATGTTTTTATTTGGGTGGGATCTGTAACTACGGTTAGACAAATAATATACTTTTCTGAGTATATATGAGATATCTATCTAACTTCCCTACATGGTCATTTTCATAAATAATTTTCTTTTTACTCAAGTATCGATTGATCCATCAATTTGTGTTTCAAAGTCTTGTTTGGTTGTTCAAACTTTTTGACTTCAATGGATTTTCAATAAAATAGTTTCTCCACTTGTTCCTGACTTTATATATATATATATATATATATATATA
>NC_028637.1:66575140-66599095 GCF_001406875.1 Solanum pennellii | reverse complement strand
TGTTAGGTTATTAGCATTTTAATATTAATATTTAACATATTAAATTGCTTTATTTTGGAGTTATAAGAATGACCATTGGTAGACATTTGTGTTTTAAACTACTAATTTAATCATGCGATTCATCTTTGACTTGGTAGCCATGTAATGCCATTACTTTTGGCTTTATTGGTTGAATTCATTGTAGAGATAAAAACATTACAATAAACATTGGAATAAATAACTTCTACATCATCCATTAGCATTGGTTGTCCCTCACTTTATTTCATTCTTAATTCCTCCATTACTCTTTGTGACCTATGTAACTCTTATTGCAACCTATGTAACCTATGAAACTCCTAAGGCCATTATCTTCACTATTTACTACCTCCATTTTCTTCCTATTCATTTCTAAGAAGACTGCTTGTAGTATTAATAGTGGTGGTCTTCATTTGGTTTTAGACACACAAATCACAAGAGAAAACAAAGAGTGAAAGAGTTAGTCTAAAAGATAGTTCTTATTAGTTGAAGGGAGTTGTTCTTTTTTGTGGAGCTTTAGACTCAACTCTTGTCCAGATTTGTTGAGTTATACTTTTTGAAGGCTGTTGTATCCTGGAGGGGACAAGTCAAAGAGGACTACTGCTGGACCGGTGAAAACATTTGCTGAAGTGGGCTTGAATCTCCTTAAAGAGAGCGAGATATCTGCGCCTCAGCCTGAAGAGATTAATTTCTTCATTTTATTTTCAATTGTAATCTTGCAATTTTATTATCTTGTAAGTTTTTTCACTAACAATTTTAAGGAGATTCAAAGATGGCTACAATTGAAAAAATCGTGGATGCCAAGATGGGAGATCTTAAAAAGCCATTTTGGTTCAATGGTAACCATTTCAAGAGAAGGAAGGGTAAAATACTTTTCTACTTAAGTCTTCTCAATGTTTCTTATGTATTAACCGAGAATAATCCAAATAAAGAGGACATCACAACTATGAATGATGATGAAACCATTTCTCATCCAGAGAAAGTGGAAAAGTACGATGGTGATTCCTATAAGTGTCGGTATTATCTTCTTAATTGTCTATCTGATAATTTTTATGATTATTATGATAGAACTTACTCTAGTGAAAAGAAAATTTGGAAGGCATTGCAGAGTAAGTATGATACAGAAGAGTCTGGAGCGGAAAAATATGCAACTAGTAGATTTTTTCATTTCCAAATGGTGGACAACAAATCAGTGGTAGATCAAGATCAAGACTTCATCATGATTGTTGGAGAGCTTAGGTCCGAAGAGGTTAAAATTGGAGATAACCTTATTGTTTGGGTGGCATAGTGGATAAACTTCCACTTTCTTGGAAGGAACTTCAAAAAACTATGCGTCACAAACAAAAGAAAACCTCTCTTGAAACGTTAATAATGAAAATTTGCATGGAAGAAGAAGCAAGGGACCAAGATGCACTTTTACAAACAGAAGAGAACAACATCACATCGAAGGTAAATTTAATTACTTCGAATAATGCTACTCCTGAAACTCACAAAAATACTTCCGTAACGCCTAAGAAGAAAAAATTCAAGAAAAATAATGGTAGATCTCCCAAGAAAAATAATGGTGAAAATCACCAAGCACAAAATCAACAAGTTCAAGAAAAGGGACCATGCTTTGTTTGTGGCAAGAGTGAGCATATTGCTAGATTTTGCAGATTCTGGAAACGTGATCCTAACCCTCAGGCAAATGTTACTGAAGAACCTTTTGTGGCGGTGATTACCGACATAAACATGGTTGAGAATGTTGATGGATGGTGGGCTGATTCTGGTGCCAACCGTCATGTCTGTTATGACAAAGTCTAGTTCAAAAAATATACTCATTTTGAGGAGCCCAAAACCATCATGCTTGGTGATGCTCACACTACTCAAGTGCTTGGAAAGGGAGATTTTGAATTTTGTTTTACTTCTGGAAGGATATTAACATTGAAAGATGTACTTTATACTCCTTCTATGAGAAAAAATTTGATGTCTAGTTTTCTTCTTTATAAAGCAGGATTTAAACAGATTATTGAATCAGATCAATATGAAATAGTGAAGAAAGGTATTTTTCTGGGGAACGGGTATGCATGTGATGGGATATTTAAGTTGAATGTTGAAATGAATAAAACTTCTACTTCTGTTTATATGCTTTCTTCTACTAATTTTTGGCGTGCTCGTTTGTGTCATATCAATAATCGTTATGTTGGAGTCATGAGTAGTTTAGAATTAATGCCAATGGTTAAATTTTTTTTTGAAAAGTGTGAGGCTCGTAGTAAAGCCAAGATCACTAAAAGGCCTCATTTTCAAGTTGAAAGAAAAACTGATTTGTTAGAATTAGTTCATACTGATATTTGTGAACTTGGTGGAATTCTAACTCGTGGAGGTAATAGATATTTTATCACTTTCATTGAGGATTTTTGTAAGTTTACATATGTTTACTTGATGAAAAATAAAATTGATGCTTTTGAAAATTTCGAAACTTATCTCAATGAGGTTGAAAATCAGTTTGGAAGAACAATAAAAAGAATTAGAAGTGATAGAGGCCGTGAATATGAATTAAATGCGTTTAATTCTTTTGTTAGATCATTGGGAATAATTCATGAAACTACTCCTCCTTACTCTCCTTCGTCTAATGGAGTAGCAGAAAGGAAAAATAGAACTTTGGTTGAATTGACAAATGCCATGCTTATTGAGTCAAATGCACCTTTAAATTTTTGGGGTGAAGCTATCTTAACTGCTTGTTATGTGTTGAATCGTGTGCCTCATAAAAAGTCTAAATTGACACCTTTTGAATTGTGGAAAGGTTACAAGCCAAGTTTGGGATATCTAAGAGTTTGGGGTTGTCTAGCCTTTGTGAAGCTAATGGATCCCAAGATTACAAAGTTGGGTAAGAAAGTTACTACTTGTTATTTTCTTGGTTATGCTTCAAATAGTACAACAATTAGATTTTTTAATCTTGAAGATAATATTGTAATAGAATCTGGTGATGCTATTTTCCATGAAAATAAATTTCCTTTTGATACTAAAAATAGTGGGGGTCAAAGGATTGAAAAAAATATTTTGTCACTACCTACTTCTTCTACTTCAACTTTGAAAAATAAAGAAGTTGTTGATTTTGAGTTAAGAAGAGGTAAAAGAGCTAGAGTAGAAAAAAAATTTGGTCTTGATTTTAATGTGTTTAATGTTAAAAATGACCTTCTAACTTTGAAAGAAGCATTATCTTCACATGATTCTATTTTTTGGAAAGAGACTATAAATGATGAATGGAATCTCTAATTTCTAATAAAACTTGGAAGTTAGTGATTTACCACCGGGTTGTAAAACAATTGGTTCCAAATGGGTCTTAAGGAAAAAGTTGAAACCGGATGGTTCTATTGATAAATACAAGGCTAGGCTAGTTGCAAAAGGTTTTAAACAACTAGAAGGCCTAGAATTTTTTGATACTTTTTCTCCGGTAAAAAGAATTACATCCATTAGACTTTTAGTTGTTATGGCTGCAATTTTTGATTTGCAAATTCATCAAATGGATGTAAAAACTGATTTTCTAAATGGAGACCAAAATGAAGAAATTTATATGGACCAATCTGAGTTTTTTGTTGAAGCAGGCCAAGAAAGCAAAATATGTAAACTTACTAAATTCTCTATATGGCTTGAAACAGGAACCAAAACAATGGCATGAAAAGTTTTATTCCTGCATGATTGAAAATGATTTTAAAACAAATGAGTGTGATAAGTGCATATATAAAAAATCTTGGAATAATTTACATGTGATAATTTGCCTATATGTTGATGATTTGTTGATCTTTGGCTCTAACATGAATGTTATTGATGAAGATAAAAATGTTCTTAGAAGGCATTTTGATATGAAAGATCTTGGTGAGGCAAATTTTATTCTTGGAATAAAAATAACAAGAACATATGAGGGGGTTTTCCTTGACCAGTCACATTATGTTGAGAAAATTTTGAAAAAATATAACTTTCATGATTGGAAGCATGTTTCTACTCCTTTTGATTCAAGTGTTCACTTATTTCCTCTTGAAAGTAAAAATGATGTAATAAATCAAAAGGAATATGCTAGTATAGTCGGAAGTTTGAGATATGTGACTGATTGCACTAGGCCTGATATTGCATATGCAGAAGGAGTACTTGACATGTCTACAAGCAAACCAAGTAATGAACATTGGCATGCTATAACAAGAGTTATGACATATTTAATTGGAACGAATAATTGTGGTTTTTTCTATAAAAAATATCCTGCTGCTTGAAGGCTTTTGTGATGTAGATTGGAACACTTTGTCAGGTGATTCCTGTTCTACCACTGGTTATGTATTTACTTAGGTGGTGGTGTTTTTTGTTGGAAATCAAAAAAACAAACTATAATTGCTAACTCTACCATGGACGCTGAACTAATTGCTTTAGCTTCAGCTAGTGAGGAAGCGAATTGGTTAAGAGATTTATTGTTTCAAATTCCTTATTTTGAAAAACCAATTCCTCCTATTTTAATTCATTGTGATAGCACCGCTGCAATTGGTAGAGTTCAAAACTGTCATTACAACGGTAAATCCAGACCTATAAGGAGGAAACAAAGTATTGTAAGATCGTATTTGACAAATGGTACCATTAATGTTGATTATGTCAAATATTGTGATAATCTTGCAGATCCTCTTACGAAGTCATTAACAAGAGAAAAATTCTGGATTACATCGAGGGGGATGGCATTGAAGCCTACAAATCCTTGAGTCATATATAAGGAAACCTAACCTAGGAACTAGAGATCCTATAACCAGGTTCAAAGGGAAAAACTAATCATATGATGACTTGTGAAAAATGCACTATTTTTTTCCCTCCCTATGATGTGAGTGCATTGTTTCCTGTAGCTTGTGAAGGTTGAGTTGATAAAACTCCTAATGAATATCTGTAGCCCGTTTGGGTGGAGTGTTACTCTTACAGGAGCACTCTCGACAGATTTCACCTATGTGATGTGTGGAAGTAGGTCTCTTCCTATGAGAATGGGGCTTATTCTCTAATGCACTCATGAAACCAGGATAGCACATGGCCATAACGTGCTGCATGTTAAAGCTCATGTCAACACCTAGATTATTATGTGTGAGCAGTGATATTTTATTTCCCTTAAGTAGTCATAGTTCAAGTCTGAGACCACTACGACTCTGGAGTAAAAGTTACTGTTTCACTAAGTGGAGGTTCAATGCATAGCACACCTTCATTATGCATATTAGTCTTCCTTCAACTGATATACTCTCTTATATAAATATTAAAATGAGTAGGGGATTGTTAGGTTATTATCAGTTTAATATTAATATTTAACATATTAAATTGCTTTATTTTGTAGTTATAAGACTGACCATTGGTAGGCATTTGTGTTTTAAACTACCAATTTAATCATGCTATTCATGTTTGACTTGGTAGCCATGTAATGCCATTACTTTTGGCTTTATTGGTTGAATTCATCGTACAGATAAAAACATTCAAATAAACATTGGAATGAATAACTTCTACATTATCTATTAGCATACCATCACTTTATTTCATTCTTAATTCCTCCATTACTCTTTGTAACCTATGTAACCTATGTAACTCTTCTTGTAACCTATGTAACCTATGAAACTCCTAAGGCCATTATCTTCAGTATTTACTACCTTTATTATCTTCCTATTCATTGCTAGGAAGACTTCTTGTAGTATAAATAGTGGTGGTCTTCATTTGGTTTTAGACACACAAATCACAAGAGAAAACAAAGAGTGAAAGAGTTAGTCTAAAAGAGAGTTCTTATTAGTTGAAGGGAGGTGTTCTTTTTTGTGGAGCTTTAGACTCAACTCTTGTCCAGAGTTGTTGAGTAATACTTTGTGAAGGCTTTTGTATCCTGGAGGGGACAAGTCAAAGAGGACTACTGCTGGACCGGTGAAAACATTTGCTGCAGTGGGCTTGAATCTCCTTAAAGAGAGCGAGATATCTACGCCTCAGCCTGAAGAGATTAATTTCTTCATTTTATTTTCAATTGTAATCTTGAAATTTTATTATCTTGTATGTTTTTTCACTAACAAATATTATCCATGATTTTAATTGTATAAACAAATCTCAGTTCCGCTATTTTGAATACTTATTTTTAAAAAAAGCAGTACACATAAATGTCAATGAGCACAAAATTAAACACCAAAATAAGCACATCACTTAACTTAATCAAGTTCCAGTTTCCATTGCTAAAGAAGCCACTACAAAATAGATTTAGAATTTTCTCTAATAATAAATTTTATCCATATTTCAAGTTTACCACTAAAGCAACATTTTTTGATGATGATGAAGAGTATTCTCCCACAATATTTGTTGGCAGGTCTGCTATCAATACATATATCAAATTTAATTATCTAAAATATATTGTATATTGTGTTGTGCGAAGAGATAAAACAGAAAAAGAATCAGCCTTATTTTATGTGAATTTGGACACCAACTCATGAACACAGAAAATATATTTTTATTAATTAGCTTCGATATTTACTAAGTATGAAATATGTCATCCTTTGACATACTAAAAAATATAAAATTAGCTACAAAAATTTTTAGTAGTCCCTGATTAATCCATAACTAAATAGTTTCTAACTAGTATTATAAATACTCTCATTGAAATAATTTCATATATGAATTTACTAAGCAAATATTTGATAATGCAAAAACAGAAAGTAGATGACAATTAATATCTTGAGTACTCCAAAAATCATGAATTACTTCAATAAAGTACAAAATTTTGTTTTATAAACTATTTCCAAATGGCATTTTAGCATGCAATGCAGCCCTGATAAGCACACACCTCAATCTTCCTCCCATCTATATTATCTACTAATTATTTTGCCTATTTTACCTAACCTCTAGACTAGTTTCCTAGCTAACTCTCCTTCAATTAATTGCTCTTTTTCTTATGGCTTCTAACATCAACAAACATTTTCTTGTGAAATATCTTAATTGTAGGCATAACTATGCAGCCAGATCTAATTGTTATGTAGTTGATGGTTGTGGTGAATTTTGTCCAACTGGTGCCCCTGCAACCCTTTAATCCTTCATCTGTTCTACTTGTCATTGCCATCGAAATTTTCATAGAAAAGTTGAGGTGGATTTAGAGAATGGGGTGGAGAGTCCCATCATTTCTATTAATCATCCTAGCCACGGTACTTGTTGAAATCACAAAGATCAATCATACTTTTTTTAACAGATATATCTCTCACTTGTTGATTTGATTTTTTTCGTAGGTTAAATGTGACTCATCAGATCGTCATGTGTACAAATATGAGCTCTCTTCTTTTAGGGAAATATTTAAGTTGTACATCCGTTGTCACTTTCTAAGGGTATGGTAGAGAGGCTTGAGAAGGTGGACAATCTTTCAATGAAGACCTAACGAGAGGCTGAATTCAAAAATACCCAAAATCCACAAGAATCGTATGAACATCTATGTAGCGTTGCAAGGAACCTTGGCTTCAGCTCCCGTCACCTCACTCAATCCTGTAACCCTCCGAAAATCCATGTCATAAGCTAGAGCTTCACATGATGAACTAAACCTTAGAACACTGTTTCTAAGACTAAAATAATATTTATAAACCATTTAGGATTTTTTAGAGTCAAGGCGTCAAGAAACGTCCATGACGTCAGGAAACTAGCTAAATCGAACTAGTTGACGTCCCTATGTTTGGTGAAAGTTTGGGAGGGTCATATGAAGTCTAAACCTAATAAAAAAACTTTAAATAGGTAAAATATAGTACAAAGGATCCAAACGTCTAGTAACGACTCCCCAAGGACTGGTCGGAGGGTCTTTGAGGAGGACCCAAACCTTGGCGAGCAAGCTGCCAAAGCAGCTTGCGGCAGCCTAGAATTGAAGGTCACTGCGCGACCCGCTGCTGACACGTCGGGTGACAAAAGTTTTCTAGCTACGCATTCACTCCACAAGGTCCACTACCTCAACCCGGATTTCAAAAATAAAATGAGAAATTGACCCCCCGACGCACAACCACTTCCCAGATTCATTGAAATTGTATTTTAAGCATTTTGACTTCACAAAAAGACCCATTTAAGTGAGGGGTCTTTTGGGTAATTTATGGAGAAACAAATTTACTAAGGGTCGGTCTTAAGTCATTTTTCACTCACCAAAACCAAATTCCCAAAGCAAAACCCAAAAGCTCTCATCTCTCCCTAAATCCTCCATTGAAGGAAGAAGAAAGTTTGAAGAAGAAGGCCAATTTCTTTATTATTTCAGTTTAATTTAGTGGATTAATCTTCGTTAAGGTATGGGTTCTTCACTCTTGGGATTCCTTTCTCCAAGAGGTCCTTTCAAAGTTGATTTCTAAATAACCCAATTCCAAGGGTTTTTCCAATTCTAATAGGTTTTCTTCTAAACTTGAAATTTATGATTGGTTATGATTAATTGTGATTGCCTATGACTAATTAAGTATAGATTATTGAGTAATTGATGATAAATGGGAAATTGGTGTATATTATGTTCATTCCTCAATTTCCCCAAATCTTGGATCTTGCTTATAAATTGATGGGAATTGATGAATGTATTGATTTTTAGACTGGTTGTATCTATCATAATTCGTGCATGGACTGCCAAGGTTAATGTATAGTTGGGATTGAATCTATTTCTTCAAGAATTCATTACGAACCCTTTCCCCCTAACCCTAGGTTTCGAATTGAAGTTAGTTGGGATAGTGATGATGCAATTGATTTAGTTATTGTATTAACGGAAAAAGGCCTATGATACCCTCAAAGTATTGAAAATCGTACAAAATTACCCTCCATCCACTTATTGGCTCCAAAATACCCTTTTCACCCAACTATTGGCTCCAAAATACCCTTGTCATCCACCTTTGGGTTCAAAATAGACCATTTATTTAACGATCTCAAAGTTAAACTATTTAAATATTTTAAAAATACTTGGCGCTCAACTATTGGATAAAATTTAATTTATTAATATAATTTATAAATCAACCCACTACCCACCTATTACTAATTAAGCTCCACCAAATTAATTTATCATTTCTAATATCAAAATCGCCTTAAACACTACTAAAGCACTAACAAACTACTGATTCCTTAAAATTGACATTCAAAATTATTTGAGTCCGAATTGAAACCCCAACTAAATTTAGATTGAGCCTTTTATTTAAGAGAACACTGCCAATAGGATTCTTTTTCAAGCTTGAATTCGAAATTTAAAATTAAAGGTAAAGAAGTAGCACCTCTCGAATTTATTCGTGCACTTTTTTAAATATAATTTTATAGATATTTATTCTTTATTTTAAATATTAAAACTTTAATATATTATTTTTAAAAAAATTATCTATTAAGTAACATCACATAATTGGGGTGAATGAATAGTTAAGATGATCATAGCCAAACTTTTAAGTTTGAGGGTAATTTTTGTTTAGACACTTGAATTATAATATATTTTTGACTGAGGATTTGAATGTATGATAATGTACTTTTATAGGCATTTTTGCTTCAAATTTTTAGAAACATTCATTGGTAGTAGTTTTTCTGTTGCGCATGAGTAATGGGGCGGGTTTATTAATTGGGTGTGGTTTAATTAGTAATGGGTGGGTAATAGATTGGTTAATAAATGATATTAATAAGTTGAATTATAAAAAAATAGTTGAGCGTCGTGTATTAAAAAAATATTTAAATAGTTTAAATTTAAAATCGTTAAACAAGTGGTTAATTTTGAACCCATAAGTAGATGAGAATGGTATTGTGGAGCCAATAGGTGGATGAGAAGGGTATTTTGGAGCCAATAGGTGGATGGAGGGTAATTTTGTACCATTTCTGATACTTCAAGGGTATTTTAGGCCCTTTTCCGTTGTATTAGTAAATATTGAATGATGTTACTACACTTATTATTGGATGACATTTGTTAGTTGATGGTAAGACCATGATGATGGCTTGTGAAAGATATTGGGGTAAGTATTGTGATCTGAATCCTTTACTTCAATTCCGATTACTTGCGTTTAGTGATGAAGTTATATTGAAGTATACCTTATGATTAGATTGATTAGTGTTGGTATGTTGTTGAATTTGAATGTCTTAGATTATGACTTGTGAGTTGTTGGCTAGGATGTAATGACATAGGGGTGGTGATGAATTTGCCTATGTGCCTTGTCATAATGTGATTATGTAAATGTGTTAACCTCACATGTGTGAATTGTAATGAAAGAACAATACTAATGCAATTCCATTGAGCTATGATGACTATATAAGGGGTAGACCCTATGATCTAAATTAAGCTATGATAATTAATAAAGGCTCAAAGATATTTTGAAAGGGACTCTAGCTTAGCACCGAGTGAACTAGAAGCGAGGAGTGTCCCTTCCCACATAGGGAAGATAGGATCACTAATGTACTCATGAGATTAGAGACCATAATGCATGTAGCGTAAATAGGGTCCTAACTACATCTCCTAGTTTTTGAACTATGTTGCCCCAATAAGAATACTAGCTAGTGGATCTACATAGATGCTATGTTCATGTTATGGTACTATCTAGGCAAGAATTCCGCCTTCTTTCGGTGTAGCTTCCATCATACCGTATTCCATATTAGCTGATGTGGTCTATGTCTGTTAAGGAAAGATGTTCCCAAAAGGTAAAATTAAGGAATAAAGTGAAGTCTAACTATGATAACCTAAGAGATTTATCTTAGTCTAGGTAGGGTATGCGACTCTACCCATACATTGAACTAGTTAAACTTGAGGGAAGTCTTAGAAGGATGTTATTATGTGCTTATATGATTATGAATGTAAATGATATATATATGTTGATCTTATGTGTTAATGACACTATGTGATATTAGTTTCACTTATGGACATCTGGTTGGTCTATATTGTTAAATCATGATGATGTTTACTCTTAATTATGCAGTATGTGAAGTTGGGATTTGCTTATAGTTCTTATTGGGTTTACTTGAACGAGTGAGGTTATGGGGCCTTACTTAGTCATTGCTCTAGTGTACTTAATGAAGGTTCATGAGTAATGGTCTTGCTGTGGTTATGATGTTATGAAATCTTATGCATGTTTATTGATATTATAACTTGGAGATAGAGTTGTCTTGATTATGTGCTTAGTTATGCTGATGTTTGCATGTTGACTTGACTATACTTGGTATTGTCGGTCTTGTGATGTACATGGTCTTGACGTAATGAATATTTGTTATTGAATTGTATTGGTTCTTGAATCTGCATAAAGTTTTTCAAAGTAAATTAACATGCTTTAATGAAATGTCCCTTTTTAGCATGATTTCTATATAGTGTGTGCATACGTACCCATACTTAGTACAAGTGATGCGCTAACCCTATTTCTCCCTTTTGTCCTAAACATTTTAGGTTCCGGACGTTGAGGAGATTGCGATTATTTAAAGAAGACTTGAATTCTCATTCTCCAAGTTGGGTAGGACTCTCACCACTTCGAGGGCAATACCATTTTCTAGAATTGGATGTTGATTAGTTTTATAGACACTGTTAATTTTTTTTTCATTGGAGTACTATTATTATATAGCCTATATGTGGCTTTACTGTATTGATGTATTGGCTATGCCCATTGGTTATACTCTTGTTTAGATGGTTATGATATGAGACATCCATTTTTAGACTATGTTATATATCTTTTATATATATGTGCCATAAAAGTATAAGACTATGTAATCTTCTTATACGACGGGTTTATCTATACTCGATATGAATATATTATGTGTAAGCGAGAGGTCTAAGTAAACCTCCTAAAGTAGGGTAGACGAAAACTTTACAATTCTCCGCATTTTCAACCTATAAATGTATTGATGAATGCTAAGACTAGTCTTAGTCCTCTTCGAGGACGATGACACCGATTGTGTTTAGAGGGTACTTCCCGGAAGTAACAAACTTGGTATCTGAGCATGAGGTTGAATATCTTTACGATTTATGTCTAATTAAATCACGTCTTTGTAGGTTCTTATTCATAATTGTGAAGCGCGCCACACTTATGAATGACAAGCTATATGATGCTTAGAAAATTCGCATTTTCTTGGAAATTCAATGTCGTGCCTCTAGATTCTACTTAATGTGTGCTTACACCTAAACCTTGTATGGTGGTTATAGGTATGAACACTCGAAGCGCAGCCGCACGAAGACTTGATGAAAAGATTGATAATGCGGGAGTTTCTCTCTATGGTAATCAAGATCCTCTTCTTGAAGAAGTTGCTAATGATGATCAAGCTTTGACCAATCCTCCGGCCTTGTCGGATACGAATATAAGCGCAACCTTTCTCCAAATTGCCCAATCCATTACTACTCAAGCACAAGCCATCACTACTCAAGCTCAAGCATTGATGACCCAAGATAATCGGGAGGTGGTACCCCGAGAAATCAACATGTTAGCACCATGGAATCCCGCTTGAGGGATTTCACAAGGATGAATCCCCCTACTTTCTATGGGTCCAAAGTGGAGGAAGACCCCCAAGAGTTCATTGATGAAGTCTACAAAATCCAATATGGTATGGGGATGACTGCTAGTGAAAAAGATGAGTTATCCACCTACCAACTCAAGGACGTGACCCAAACTTGGTATATTCAATGGAGAGATAATAGGCCTTTGAGGTGTGGTCCGATGACATGGGAAATTTTCAAGAAGGCTTTTCTTAATAGGTTCTTTCCAAGGAAAAAGAGGGAAGCTAAGGTGGAAGAATTCATAAATCTTCATCAAGGAGGCATGAGTATGCTTGACAACTCTTTTAAATTTACTAAGTTGTCGAAATATGCTCTTTCTTTGGTTTCCAACCCCAGGGATGAGATGAGACGCTTTGTGATGGGAGTATCCGATGACTTGAAAGAAGAATGCCATTCGACTGTGCTACATGGTATTATGAATATTTCTCTTTTCATGGTTCATGCTCAATGAGTGGAAGAGTCAAGGGTTAAGAAGAAGAGTAGAGATGCTAATAGTGCAAGTTCATATGATGGTGGTTCTTCATAGGGTAGGCTTGATATCCAAGACAAACCAAGGTTCAAAAAGAGGTTCTCCAATCAAGTTCTCCAAATTTCCCAAGGATCGTGATAATAAGGTGTCTAACCCTAAGTCTCGAAAGGAAAGAGGTACTAGCTCACCAAGCAAGAAGGCAACTTGTGGAAATTCTGGCAAGATGCATTATGGTGATTGCCTTGTTGGTACGAACAATTGCTTTGGGTGTGGCAAGAGTGGACACAAAATTAGGCTTGCCCTAATGTGAAGGGGCAAGACAAAGGAAATGGGCAAGCTCAAACTAGTGGTTCTAATGTTGATGCTCCAAGGAAGAATCACTTTTATGCACTTCGCTCTAGGGGTGAACAAGAGAGTTCTCCCAATGTGGTGATCGGTACGTTACAAGTCTTCCCTATTGATGTGTATGCTTTACTTGATCCGGGTGCTACATTATCTTTTGTTACTCCCTTGATAGCTAGCCCGATATCTTGAATGAACCTTTTATGGTGTCCAGCCCGATGGGTGAGTCGATGATTGCAAGGAGGATATTAGAAATTGTCTTATGATGTTGCCCAATAGAGTTACTCATGTTGAATTAGTAGAACTTGATATGGTATAATTTGATGTAATTTTGGGATGGATTGGTTGCATGATTGCTTTGCTTCCATTGATTGTAGAACAAGAATTGTCAATCTCAATTTTCCAAATGAACCCGTCTTCGAGTGGAAGGAGAGAAATTTCACTCCTAGAGGTCGTATTATCTCTTGGCTAAAGGCTTGTAAGATGATCTCTAAAGGGTGTTTATATCATATTGTAAATGTCAAAGATTTAGACTCCGAAAATTCTCACATTGAGTCGCTCCTCGTAGTAAGGGAAATTCTGGAGGTCTTTCCTAACGATATTCCTGGAATCTCTCCCGAACGGGAGATTGATTTTGGTATTCACTTGATACCGGATACTAAGCCCATTTCAATTCCTCTTTATTAGATGGCTCCTGCCGAATTGAAAGAGTTGAAGGCTCAACTCAAGGACTTACTAGACAAAGGCTTCATAGACCTAGTATTTTTCCATCAGGTGCTGCAATTTTTTTGGTGAAGAAGAAGGATGGATTCTTAGAATGTGCATTGATTACCACCAACTCAATAAAGTCACTATTAAGAACAAGTATCCTCTCCCTCGGATTGATGACTTCTTAGATCAACTCCAAGGGGTAAACTACTTTTCTAAGATTGATTTGAGATCGGGGTATCACCAACTTAGGGTGAGAGGTGAGGAAATACCAAAAATAGCATTGCTGACTAGATATGGTAACAATGAGTTCTTAGTAATGTCCTTTGGTCTCACTAATGCCCCGACGGCGTTTATGGATCTCATGAATAGAGTGTTTCAAAGTTACCTAGATTCATTTGTCATTATCTTCATTCACGACATCTTGGTATATTCAAAAATGAGTATGAACACATGGATCATTTGAAGGTGGTGTTGAGAGTACTTAAGGAACACCAATTATTTGCCAAGTATAGAAAATGTGAGTTTTAGTTGAGGTCGGTGGAATTTTTGGGTTGTATTATCTCTAGCGAGGGAGTTGAGGTTGATCCAAGGAAAACCGAGGCGGTGAAGAATTGCCTAAGCCATTGACTCCAATCGACATTAGAAGTTTCGTGGGTCTAGCGGGATACTATAAAAGGTTTGTGGATGGTTTTGCATTCATTGCGTCTCCCTTGACTTCCTTGACCCAAAAAAGTGTGAGATTTGAGTGGTCGGAGACAAGTGAAAGAAGCTTTCATATCCTGTAAGAGAGGCTTACCTTCGCTTCGGTATTGACTCTGCCGGAGGGTACCAAGGGTGTATATTGTGATGCATCCCGAGTGGGCTTGGGGTGTATGCTTATGCAACATGGGAAAGTAATAGCTTTTGCTTATAGACTACTTGAATGAGAAGAATTATCCAACTCATGATCTTGAGTTAGCGGCGTGGTATTTGCCTTGAAAATATGGAGACATTATTTGTATGGTCTCCATTTGGATGTATATATTGACCACAAGAGTCTTTAATATGTGTTTATTAAAAACAGTTGAATCTCTGTCAAAGAAGGTTGTTGCAATTGTTGAAAAATTAAGACATTAGTGTTCTCTACTACCCCGTCAAGGCCAATATGGTTGCAGATTCTCTAAGTCGTATGACCATGGGGAGTGTGTCTCATGTAGAAGAAGCTAAAAAATACCTAGTGAAAGATGTTCATAGGTTGGCTCGTTTGGGTGTTAGATTGGAAGATTCTCCAAATGGTGGTTTTATGGTCCATTGATCTCTGAATCGTCTTTGGTGGTTGATATTAAGTCTAAGCACCACCTTGATCAATCATTGATGGATTTAAAGGAATCGGTTCTTGGTAAAATTAATGAGTGATTTCCTTAGGGGGGGATGGTGTCTTGAGGTATCAAGGAAGGTTGTGTGTTCCCAATGTGTATGATTTGAGGAACCGGATTCTAGAGGATGCTCATGGTTCCCGTTATTCGATTCATCTCGGTTCTACAAAGATGTATCATGATGTTAGAGAAGTGTTTTGGTGGGAAGGCTTAAAAGAGGTTATAGCGGAATTTGTTGCAAAATGTCCGAATTTCCAAGAAGTCAAAGCCGAGAACCAAAAGCCAAGTGGTCTACTTCAAGAAATCCAAGTTCCCACTTGGAAGTGGGCAATCATAAATATGGATTTCGTGGTAAGTTTGCCTCGGACACAAAGGAAACATTACTCTATATGGGTGGTTGTGGATAGGTGGACCAAATCTGCACATATTATACCTGTCAAGTCCACTTACTCGGCGGTGGATTATGCAAGGATCTTCATAGATGAGATTGTGTGTCGCCGTGGTATTCTGTTATCTATCGTATCGGATAGGGGTGCACAATTTAAATCTAGGTTTTGGAGGTCATTCCAAAAAAGGTTGGGTACAAAGGTGAAGTTAAGCACCGCTTTTCATCCCTAAACGGATGGTCAAACGAAGAATACTACCCTTGAGGATATGCTCAGAGCTTGTGTGATCGACTTCAAAGATAATTGGGAACATTTGCCTTTGGTTGAGTTCTCTTACAATAATAGTTACCATTCAACTATATCTATGACTCCTTTTGAGGCCTTGTATGGTAGGAGATGTAGATCTCCAATTGGATGGTTTGAGGTGGGTGAGTCTTCACTTTTTGGTCCCGAATTGATTTATAAGACTTTGGAAAAAGTTTATATGATAAGGAACCGACTGAAAATAACTTAAAGTCTTGCAAAAGTCTTATGCCAACCATAGGAGAAGGGACTAAGAATTTGAAGAAGGTGATCAGGTGTATTTAAAAATTTCACCCGTGAAAGGAGTGGTGAGATTTGGCAAGAAAGGGAAGTTGAGTCCTCGATATGTGGGTCCCTATGAAATTTAACAAAGGGTTGGAAAAGTTGCATACTAGTTGAGACTACCTAGTGAACTAGCTTAGGTTCATCCGGTGTTCCATGTATCTATGCTTAAGAACTGCATCGGTGATCCCAAGTCCGTTCTTCCCATTGAGGGTCTAGGTCTAGATGAGTACCTCTCCTATGAAGAGGTTCTGATGGAAATCCTTGATTATCAAGTGAAGAAATTGAGGACAAATAGGTGGATTCCGTAAAAGTCCTATGGAGGAACCACCTAGTTGAGGGAGCAACATGGGAGGCCGAAGCCGACATGAAGTCCCGTTATCCCTTTGTTGATTAAGGTTAGTGTTCCAATTATTAATCAAATAATGAATAAATTTAATTTGACTTGTTTTGCAATGATGTGTATATTTATGATATAGGTTTTACCTAAAATTAAGTTTTATGTGAAAATACTCTTTTGCTCAATTTGCACTTATTTGTGTATTTGGTATGATGTTGCCTATATGAAATGAGATTGAGCATGTTGATATGTTATGAAAGAATTTTGGTATAAGTGACTTTATATGTTCTGTTTAATTCATGTTGTTGTTGAGAAGGAAATTCCTCA
Source organism: Solanum pennellii (assembly GCF_001406875.1). NCBI lineage: Eukaryota > Viridiplantae > Streptophyta > Magnoliopsida > Solanales > Solanaceae > Solanum > Solanum pennellii. The sequence goes on along the minus strand of NC_028637.1, from coordinate 66,582,114 downwards.
TGTAGTAATGTGGAGCTCTTATGTGAAGAAATTGATGTTTAGAGTTGCCATGATTATGTGTTGAATGGAGTGGTGAAGCGCTCCTATGAGCTGTGACGCATGATGATTTTCTATTGATTGTTGGTTGGGCTGCTAGAATTGGGTCTATCCTTTCCCTTCAAAAGAGTTTAGTGTCATTCCGGGATGAATGTTCCTAAAGGGGGATAATGTAGCACCCCGGAAGTCCATGACACAAGCTAGAGCCTCACATGATGAATTAAAATTTATAACCATGTTTCTAAGACTCATATAATGTTTATAACCATTTAGGATGTTTTAGAGTCAAGAAATGTTCATGACGTCTAGAAACTAGCTATATCGATCTAGTTGACGTCCCTATGTTTGGTGAAGGCTTGAGAGGTTAATATGAAATCTAAAACTAGTAAAAAGACTTTAAATAGGTAAAATATAATACACAGGGTCCAAACATCCAGTAACGACTCCCGACGGACTCAAGGACACAAACCTTGGCGAGCAAGCTGCAAAAGCAGCTTGCGGTAGCTTAGAATTGAAGGTCACTACGCGACGCGCAACTGACACGTGGGGTGAAAAAATTTGTCTCGCGACGTGTAAAATCCCCAATGTCCACTGCCTCAATCCGTATTTCAAAAATAAAATGTGAAATTGACCACGCGGCGCGCCGCCATTTCCCAAATTCATTGAAATCGTACTTTAAGCTTTGACTTCACAAAAAAACCATTTAAATGAGGGGTATTTTGGTTAATTTAGGGGGTGACTATATATTGATTTAGGGTCAGTTTTAAGTCATTTTTCACTCACGAAAACCAAATTCCCAAAAGAAAACCCAAAAGCTCTCATCTATCTCTACTTTCTCTCTCCCTAAAAGAGGAAGAAAGCTTGAAGAAGAAGGACATTTTCTCTAGAATTTCACTTCAATTTTGTGGATTAATCTTCATTAAAGTATGGGTTCTTCACTCTTCGGATTCCTTTCCCCAAGAGGTCCTTTCAAAGTTGATTTCTAAATCACCCAATTCGAAAGGTTTTTTCCAATTCTAATGGGTTTCCCTCTTAACTTGAAATTTATGATTGTTTATGATTAATTGTGATTGCCTATGACTAAATAAGTATATATTGTTGAGTAATTGATGATAATTATGGGAAATTCGTGTGGATCATGTCCCTTTCCTCAAATTCTACAAATCTTGAATCTTACTTATAATTTGATGGGAGTTGATGAATGTATTGATTGTTAGACTTGTTGTATCTATTCTAATTTGTGCATGGACTGACTTAAAATTAAGCTATGATGATTAATAAAGGCTTAAAGACATTTCAAAAGGGACTCTAGCTTAGCATCGAGTGAAGTAGAAGTGAGGAGTGTCACTTCAAACATAGGGAAGGTAGGATCACTAATGTACTCATGAGATTGGAGGATATAATGCATGTACCATAAAGAGGTTCCCAAATACATCTCCGAGTTCTTGAACTATGTTGCCCACATAGGAATACTAGCTAGTGGATCCACATAGATGTTATGTTTATGTTTTGGTACTACCTTGGCAAGTAGTCCTCCTTCTTTTGGTGTAGGGTTCCATGACACCGGATTCCACATTAGCTCATGTGGTCTATGTCGGTTAAGGCAAGATGTTCTCAAAAGGTAAAATGAAGGTTAAAGTGAACTCTAACTAGGATAACCTAAGAGGTTTAGCTTAGTCTAGATAGGGGTATGAGACTCTACATATACATTGCACTAGTTAGCCTTGAGGAAAGTCTTAGAAGGATGTTTTTATGTGCTTATATGATTATGAATGTAAATGATATGTATATTTTGATCTTACGTGTTAATGACACTATGTGATATTAATTTTACTGATGAACATATGGCGGTCTATATTGTTAAAGTATGATGATGGTTACTTTTAATGATGTAGTATGTGAAGTTAGACTTTGCTTATAATTATTAATGGGTTTATTTGATTGAGTGAGGTTATGGGGTCTTACTTAGTCATTGCACTAGGGACTTAATTAGGGTTCATGAGTTATAGTCTTGCTTTGTTATGATGTTATAAACTCTTATTCATGCTTGTTGATATTATAACTTGATGATAGATTTGTCTTGATTATGTGCTCAATTATGTTGATGTATATGTTGACTTGACTAGACTTGGTATTTTTTGTCTTGTGATATACATGGTCTTGACGTAATGAATATGTGCTATTGAATTGTATTGGTTCTTGAATGTGCATAAGGCTTTTCAAAGTAAATTAACATGCTTTAATGAAATGTCCATTTTAAGCATGATTTCTATGTTGTGTGTGCATATGTGCCCGTACTTAATACAAATGATGTGCTAACCCCACTTCTCCCTTTTGTCCCAAATATTTTAGGTTCCATCCATTGAGGAGATTGCGGTTATTTGAAGAAGAATTGGATTCTCATTCTCCAAGTTGAGTAGGTCCTCACCACTTCGAGGGCAATACCATTTTCTAGCATACAATGTTGATTAGTCTTAAAAACACTTTGTTCATTTTCTTTCATTGGAGTACTATGATTATATAGACTATATGGGGCTTTTATTGTATTGATGTATGGCATATTCCCAATGGTTATACTCTTGTTTAAATCGTTATGATATAAGAAATCCATTTTATAACTATGTTATGCATCTTTTATATATATGTGCCATAAAAGTAGAAGACTATGTAATCTTCTTATACAACGGGTCTATCTATACTCGGTATGAATATATTATGAGTAAACGAGAGGTCTAATTAAACCTCATAAAGTAGTGTAGACGAAAAGTTTACAATTTTCTGCATTTTTAACCTATGAATGTAATGATGAATGCTACGAGGCTAGTCTTAGCCTTCTTCAAGGACGACGACACCGGTTCCATCTAGGAGGTACTACCCAGATGTAACAAATCCTATAGCAGAAACTCGTGTTGAGGCACTACAAGTGAGCAAAGTTTTCCATCAACTTAAAGATTATAGAACTACACATTTGAAGGAAAAATTTTGTTTACTAAACTACAAGAGAAGAAAATTGATCGTTTTTGTTCCTTTGTTACTCAAAATGTCAATGAAATTTTAGATCTAGAATTTATAATTTTTTATATAAGTAATTAATTATAGCTTAAACTTAAAAACATGTAATCCCCTTGTTATCATTGATGATCCATCACCACAATATACAATGAGACCTAGGGCGCAACGTTGTGAAATGTCTGAGAAGAACAACAATGATGTGGAGACAACGATGGAGATAAATGGAGGAGAGATAATAATGAGGAAGTTGAAAATAAAGTACAATGATTGTTCGTCTTCTTCAAAGAGAATGAGGTTGAATCCTTACCAAAGAGAGAGGATCTGGATTTTTGCAAACAAGATCATGAGATGGAAATGGACAAAGAGCTATGAACAAGTTATCCCCTTTTTTTTATGAAATTGACATCAATCCCAAATTATTGAAGAATTGGATTAACAATACCAGACGCAGAATTAGGCCCTTAGAAACAATGGGCATATAAGGAATAAGGATTAGTTACTTAAAATAAGTCTTTTTGTGTTCTCTACTTATTTAATATTTTTATTTCTTATTTCTCATGTCTTCGATCCATAGAATTTAATAATATAAAAGTATTAAGTTTTCCGTTTTAATTTATTTTTTTACTTTTCTTTTTTATTTGTTCTTTTACGATATTTTAGGTCTTAATTTTCACATGACATCCCATGTTTCAGATAGTAGGAAAAGACATATATTTTCTTCTTTACTTGTCCGGACAATTCAATTACACGTTTAATTAGCATGGTGAGTACTTATGTGTCACACATTTTAGCTACTTAAAGGTGAACTTATTTATTTATTGAAACTAACATGACAGAAAAAAATATAAACATACGTGTTAAAAGAATATCAAAATAATCAAAATTTTCCTTATGCCCACCCTCAACATTTCTTCTCAAACTCTATCATCCTTCTCTTCTTCACACCGCAGTCATTATCGTCTTCTTCTTCATTCTTTAGTTTTCATTAAAGTTTTTTTTTATCACAAATTTAAAATACACTTTCTCTTTTCATTAGAAATTAGGTTAATTTTATGTAAGATTAATTTAAATAAATGAAAAATAATAATAATTCAATTTATTTTTCTAAGCTTGAAAATTTTGAAGCTATGATGTTTAGACATACAAAACCTAGACGATTATGGAGAGGGGCTGGGCCTATCAACGTCATGTCAAAATTCTTATTTGGGATCATCAGAGATTAATAAATCACCCTTGAAATATCTCCATTTGGCTTCTGCCACCATTTGCGGTGAATCTTCAAGTGCTTTTGGAAAATAAAGACATATATTTAAATTCAATTTAGGCTTTGTGTTCCTCCATTTGAAGCCTGATATTCTTCACAAAAGAAGAAGTTTAACTAGATGAAATTCATAACAAATTGAATTTTATTTTAATAAAGCTGATGAGAAAATTAAGATTCTTTTATATATATAAAAAAAATGTCTTGTGCTCTCTATTTGGGTTTTTAGTAGCTTCTTCTTGTTTTCAATTGTAACGTTTGTTTATCTTTGAACACAATAACCTATTCAATATAGCATAGTTTTTTATGATTTGGAATTTTTTTTTACTTTTGTTAAAGGAGTTTAATCTTTTTTTTTCTTTTTTGATTTTGTTTAAGGAATTTTACAGTTTTTTAATTTTGTGGTGATGACAATAATATGGGCTTGGTGTACTTGGTGATAGGTGACAAAAATTAGAAAAGAAAATCGAATATGATAAGAAAAAATATATGAATATTGATAATGGTGATGATAAAATTTTATATGGGTAACACAGACGAAGTAAAATTAAATGTGATATAGTGAAATTATTCACATCGTGTCTCTTTTTAGTTTCTGGGAATTGTTATTTGTCAAATTGAACTAGTCCCTTTACTTCTCATAATAGTTGTTGGAAGGAGAAACGAAATGTGTTAAGTCCACTTGAAGATGTATGATTAGCAAAAAAAAAGAAGAGAATCAGTTACTCCATTGACTTATTTAGAGATATGTGAAGTTAATCGCATCTTCAATATTATCCATGATTTTAATGATAGTGAAAATCTCATTTCAGCTTACTTGAATATAATTTTTTGGTAAAGCCGAAGTTATAAAGCTAGACAAGTGCAAAATTGAACAACAAAGCACATCATTTTATGACTTAAACAAGTTTCAACTTCTATCACCCACTACACAATCGATTTAGCATTTCTTCTAACACTAACGACACATAAAATTTAATTAACTAAAATACATGTTATAATATATGTGAATTTGGACAGCTACTGTACATAAAATATATGAAATTAAATTTTAAATATCTTGTATTTAAAATTGGTCAATTTAAGATGAATATCAAAATAAGTAAAGAAAGTCAAATAAAATATTAAATTAATGTTAAATTAAAGGAAAGTTTTTAAGAAACTATTTTTTTAAAAAAAAAATTAAAATTTTTTTTTGAAAATTATTCAAAAAGAAAAGAATTTAATGAAAGGGGAAAAAGTTTAAAAGGGGAATAAGTATTTTACAAAGAAAGAAGTGAAAATAATTTAATATATATAAGATTCAATATCAATATTTATGTCTAATTAATTATATAATGACCAATAAAAAATGATACATGACCATAATTTATATATTAGTCCTCTTGAAAACTTTAATGACATATGGACAATTTCTTGGACAATGTCGCCTCAACAAAGTGCAATCATGTTAGGTGTACGTTAGCATAAAAGTTGCACGAAAGTACATTTAAAAAATCAATTCAAGGATAATGCGAATCTAGTTAAATTAAGATATGTCTCTGAGATTTCGATCATACTTTAAATCTATCTATACTTTAACCCTTTAGGTTTCATTGAGACACATTCATATTTGACTTCAAATAAACGCCAAAGATACATACAATTCAAGTTAAGTTGGTCAAATAAGTATTTAATAATTAAAGTTTAAAGATATATAAAATCAACGTTATGTTGGTCAATAAACCTTTATTAATTATTTTCATATGGCAATTGATACATGTCATGCACTTATAGTAATCAGACACCTCACTGCAAGACTTGTTTCCTAGATAACTCCACTTCAATTAATTTTTCTCTTTCTCATGGCTTCTAACAACAAGAAGCATTTTGTTGTGAAATATCTTGAGTGTTGGTATAAGTATGATGCTCGATCTAAATGTTATGTACTTGATTGTTATAGCGAAGATATTCAATTGGTGCTCGAAAAACATTGAATATTTCATCTAAGCTTTTTTTCATTGCCATCCATTTTGTTAGTCATCTTAACCATGATACTTGTTTAGATTACAGATCCATTATTTTCTTTAACATCATTTGTAGAAATAATAATTTTGTTTTTTTAGTTTTAGGGTACTTTTAAATATAGAAATTATAATTTTATATAGATATTTAATTATTTCTTCAGCACAGCGATCGATATTCTCATGTTATCATTGATGATCCAATACCATAATACTCAATGAGGCCTTTGGCGAAGCTTCGTAAAAAGTTTGAGAAGAACAACGTGACGCGAAGACAGAAACTGAAATGGAGATGACAGGAAAATAGGTAAAACTGAGGGACCTAACAAGAAAGTATTGTTCGTGTTCTTCAGTGAGAATGGGGATGGATCCCTATGAAAGAGAAAAAATCAAACTTTTTCAAAAGAGATGATGGGATGAAAATGGACTGAAATGTGAAAAAAATATTAAAAAATATAATATAATCTGCGTGAATTTTGACAGCAATTAAACATAAAAATTCATTTTGTAAGAGATTGATTTATCCAAGCATTTAAACTTAAAATCATCTAGTACATATACGAGAAGTATATTTTCACATAAATCTTTGATTCATATAGAATATATATAGAATACATAGTACTCCAATTCAATATATATATATATATATATATATAAATATA
>NC_028637.1:66567116-66575022 GCF_001406875.1 Solanum pennellii | reverse complement strand
TATATATATATATATATATATCCTGACTTTTATTTGAATTTGTTACTTTCAGACCTTGGTTAACTATGATAAATGAATTATTGTGAGACAATTATTTAACGGTGATAATATAATTATCATCATAGTATATTTTAGCCACATTAATAAGTATGAGTATTTATATTTAATGCTCTATGTAAAAATTGTTCAAGGTTTTAGCTATCCTGAATGCAATAACATTAACTCAATTATCACTATGCATTTTTGTGGCTATAAATCTCATTGCTAAAATGAAAATTTTGTTGCCACTAAATATTTATTTCGTTAAAATGGTTATTTATACTGAAACCCACAAATTATATTGCTTAGTCATAAATATTTTTTTCGAGAATCATTTTTGAAAATAAAAGTAAATTCCAAAAATTTCTCTATATTTTGAAAAATGTACAAGGACATTATATATAAGTTTGTTGTCCTATTTCTAATAGGTGAACGTTTTTGTTTTTTGCTATTACTTTCACAAGTAAAGAGGAGTAGTCAATGTACATATCTTTAGTTGTTTTATATCAAGTTTAGCTTATTAAAGAATTAGACTTGCTTGTAGCAATGTTTTGATATAATAAAATAAATAAACGATACGTTTTATTTAACAATTTGAACTTTTAAATGAGATATTCACTAAGTTCAGTATAAGTAAGTTATCCATACAAATGAATATATAAAAAGTTTAATTTTATTCCTAATATATATTTAAATCATATTAATGAATTTATTATATGATCAATTAGTATGACCTTAACCTTATTTTTAAGGAAAAATGCACAAGTACCCCCTTAACTTATTTCCGAAATTCTAGAGACTCACTTATACTATACTAAGGTCTCATTACCCCTTTGAACTTATTTTATAAGTAACTTTCTACCCCTTTTCGGACTACGTGGCACTAGCTTGAAAAAAAGTCAATCGTCATTGGGCCCACAAGATAGTGCCACGTAGGCCAAAAAGTGGTAGAAATTTATTTATAAAATAAGTTCAAGGGAGTAATAGGACCTTAGTATAGTATAAGTGTGTCTCTGAGATTTTGGGCATAGGTTAAGGGGTTACTTGTGCATTATCCCTATTTTTAAATTAAGTTAATAAATCAATATAAATACCACATTGATATAATATTTTCTTATGGGAGATTTATTCATGCAATTTGAAATCATGATTAGATATCAAAATATTCTAAGGTGCTTAGTCGATAAATCACATATCATTTTTTTTTATAAATAATTTTTGTGATTACAAATTTTCAAATCTGAATAATTCTATAAAGATTTAATGGTCAATAGTATAGTACTAATAGTTAGTTATTCTTTAATATAAATCTATCATATGGTAGAATAATCTCTTCACGCAAAGCATGAGTCCTTTTTTGCAAAATTCAAAATGATGGTTTAGAAAATATAAACTTATATAGGTCAAGTTTTAGCCTTTTTAAAAAAAATGAAATCATGATTTGAAATTCAAAACATCATGTCGTATATCCATATACAAGCTTAGAATAAAGGGTCGTATGTGAAATATAATTTCAACTCGAATTCGAATACTCATTTTTATCTACTAGCCATTTATTTCATATGTAAATAAAATATAAGATTCATATGATTACTTTTAAAATTGTTTATATCTTATATAACAATTATTTTTACCGACATAATTCCGTTAAATCAGTTCATACTCTACAATTTCAATTAACAAAATTCATTATCTTTTATCAAATTTATATACCAATCAAATTTAAAAACAAATGACTCAAAGTTACAATGATCGTTCACCTTCTATTACTGAGGCATCAGTTCGTTTATATTGCTGATACATTGAATTAACTCTACTGATACTTTAATATACTACTACTGATACATTAAGGACTTTAGTAATTTCAACAATCATAAAGCTGATACATTACAAAAACTTGTGATTAAGTAATTTTCTTCGAAAACAGTTGATACATTTGTGTAAGTCATTATTTGATTACTTTAAACATTATTTTTTGTATATATTACAAGATGTAACTGCTATATGTATTAATATGATGACAAATGTACACGATTATGTGTTGGTATGCTTTTCGAACGAATGTGGTTGGACTATGAAGGCTTCCTGCCAGAAAACATATGATGTTTTCATTGTTAGAAGCTTCAATAGTGAACATACGTGTTCGACGAGGGAGAGGGTATTAACTAAAGTACAAGCAACAGTCGGATTTGTAAGTGGAGTTACTGCTCCCAAATTGGTCAACCCTAAACAAATTTATACTCCAAAAGATATAATTGATGATATTAGAGAATTATATGGGGTTCAAATATCTTACCAGCAAGCATGGCGTGCTAAAGAACGTGTACTATCCATGATTTGGGGAAAACCATCTAAAGGATACAGATGGTTACCGCGATACATACACATGTTAAATACTGTGTATCCAAATTATTATATAAGAATGATGAAGACTGAAGAAGATGTATTTATGTATATGTTTGTAGCCTTAAGACCATTCATTAGGCGGTTCAATTACTGCAGACCAATAGTTGTTATCAATGGTGCACATTTGAGTGTAGCTTACAAAGGGACATTTGTATCAGCAAGCACACTTGATGGGGAAGGTATGTATTTTTTTTAGTTGTGATGTGTTTGTACAGGTTACGTATAAAATGATATAATGTGGTAATTAGGTTGCATATTCCCATTGATATATGGTGTTGTTGACACAGAAAATGACTGTTCGTGGACATGGTTTTTCGAATAATTGAAAAATTCATTTGGCGAGATAAAAGATATGTGTGTTGTATCACGTAGAAATGAGAGTATTACAAAGAGTGTGAGGATTGTGTTCCCAAATGTACCCATTATGCATGGATATGACATCTTTTGAAGAATGTGTGTGACAACTCCAAAAGGAGAAGAAAGACCCTAAGTGATCTATTCTACTCTATGGCCAAGGCATATAGAAAGGAAGATTTTGATAAATTGATGGCTAAGTTTTATAGAGTTGATCAAAGGGTTAAGGAGTACCTTGAGGATGCTAGGTATGAAAAGTGGTCAAGAGTTCATACAACAGTAAATAGAGGTAAAATGATGACTTCGAACATTGCGGAATGTATCAATGGTTGTCTTGTTGAAGCACGATAATTGACTATATTAGAATTCTTGGAAGAGGTTAGAATTCTATTTGGTTCTTGGCTTGCAAAAATAGAGAAGTATCCTCATATTTAAAGGACACATTAGGGAGAAAATTTGAAGAGGTGTTGATTATAAACGCGACTAAAAGTTCAAAGGTGAAGGTATGTATCATTATATATTATTTTATATTATATGTATCTAATTAATTGTATCATTCTGTATTTTGAACATGATTTATTTGAAATTAATTATATATTTGAATTTTTTTAAGAGAAAAGATATAAAGTCACCCCTAAAGTTATTCTGTATTTGCATAAAGACACTCTAACTTTAAAAGTGTCCTATCACCCAATGAAACTATTTAATAACTTTGTAAATTGGTCATTTTGACCCATTTTATCGTCTAAATTGTTACCACGAAAATGGGGTGCGTGACCCAATCTTTTCACTGCCATAACCAACTATAAAGTGCCACGTGTCTTTATATTACTTTATTATTAATTATTTAATTCATTTACATCATCTTTCCCATTATCTTCATCACCCAAATTCAAAAATCCAATTTTTTTATTCATCTTCTTCAACTTAGAAGATCCATTTACTTCATCCATTTTTATCACATTTTTTCTTGGCTCTTGCTTTCTTTGTTTCTTTTTCTTCTTGTATCTTTTTTTTTTAAAAAATGTCCGTGGATTAGAGAATATTATGAAACTCCATCTTTTTTTTTGGTCTCATTACCTTACTTTAGTAACTTGAGAGTTGAATGACTTTACTTAGTTATGTTTTGGTGAGGAAAATAGTGTTACATGGACGCATCATGGAGGTTATATTGAAGGTGACTATGGTTGCTATTTTTGGAGGATTTACAACAAGGAACAAAGCATTTGAGTAATGAAGATTTAAGAAGAAAGAGGGGTAAAATGAAAATAAAGTTAATAAAATAGAAATAATAAAATCAAAATGAAAATGATACTAAAAATTAAAAATTAAAAGAACTGATTATGTGTCAAAAAACAATTGGTGCGTACTCTTTTCTTGCAATTGGGATTACGAGAAAAATGAGATATTTATAACACTCTTAAATTGTTCAATGCGGAAATAGAACACTCACAAAGTTAAGGTGTCTTTTTGAAAATTCGAGACAACTTCAGTGGTGATTTTATGTCTTTTCTCTTTTATTAATGTACACATGTTGTACAATCATCTGAATTTATATTCTTGGTTTATAAAGCTGGAAGAAGATACATTGTTTGTCTTGAGCGGAAAGTATGTTCTTCTGGTAGATTTCAACTAGATGAGATACCTTGTGCACATGCAACCACTGTATTGAAAGAAAAGAATGTCACATATATGCATCCATATTGCTCTGATTACTACAAGCCTGATGCATTGGCAAAAACATATGAGATTCCAATGGTACCAATGCCAGATAAGACAGACTGGTCAGCTCCTAAGAATGTGGTAGCTGAATTTGTGTATCCACCTAGATACAGACGATTATCTGAATGACCAAGGAAACAAAGAAGAAAGAAAGCAGATGAAAAGATTACGGTGAACAAAAATTGTTGTGGACAATGTGGACAAGAAAGATACAACAGAAGAACTAGTACTTTTTTCCCAAAAGAAAATTGAAATAGTCATAATATTTCTAAGATATTAATATTTTTGTTGAATAATTTTTTACGTAAACAGTTATCATTTTCAGTATTGATTACATTTGCTATTTATCACTATTGGTTTTTAAAAAGAAACTTATTAATAACTTATGTTAAGTAAATTTTAAGTTGCACTTTCGATTATAAATACTTTGTTATTATTTAGTGTTGAAAAAAATACATTTTTGTCAATATTTCTTTCGTTCAATTAATTTTGTAAATCTTATGTTACACTATGAGATATCTTTGTAACGTAACACACATGATACATGTGCGTTAGCCAATGTATCATGTACTTTTAATGCAAAAACAATTGTTAAGGTTACTGTATAATTTACTATGACTATAAATTATATATCATGTAATGTATATCAAGTATTGTGTGTGATGATTTATCTGATACATACATTAAATAACTATTTTAAAAAACTAATGGATTTTGTAATTCTTATGTTACACTATGAGATGTCTTTATTTCTTACAAAAATATATTATTGGGCAACGTCACACATGTATCATGTGCTTTAGCTAATGTATCATATAAATTTAATTCAAAAACAATTGTTAAGGTTACTCTATACTTTTGAATTCATATAAATCATGTATCATGTAATGTATATTAAGTATCACGTGTGTTGATTTATTTGGTATATACATTAAATAGCTATTTTATAAAACTATTGGATATTGCACAACTATGATGTTCATTATAAATAAGGTATCATGTAAATTTAGTTTTCAAAAAACTATTTATTACTAACTGTGTTTGATAAATAAATTTTTTACTGCACTTTATCGTTATGTAACACCATAATATGTCTGATATTTAACTTTTTCTAAGCAAAAATACTTGTTCCATAATGTATCAAAATAATATAAAGTCTCAGGGAAATTGACAACACAAGGAAGATGACATTAAAATCATCAAACTACATGATTCATAATGTATCAAAACAAGAAAGATAACATTAAACATTGTTTATGCATAGATACTACTCTATGTGAACTAGATCTTTTTCTAGTGGTAGTGTGACTACGCCCTTAGATTTTGGTGGATCATGATTCTCACTAACGTATACACACTTAGCCTTCTCTCTACCATAACTCCACAACAAGGCTTCATATCTTTGGCGTAGGTATTCCAGACGAAAATCGAGAAATGATACTTTGATTTGGTCACTCAAATACTCGGCATATGCAGCAACATATAACCCATAGTCTCTACAAAAATGCAGAATATAATTACAAACTTAATACATGCTTAAAAACAAAAATATCAGAATACTTACAGACTATCACTCTTCTGTTGTGCAATATCTTGTGCAAATTCAATCATGAAAGGAACTAGAGGCCCCAAAAGTGAGCCGGTAATGTTGTCCTTGTACACATGACAATCACCAAAGTTTGTTCGCTCAGTTTCTTCAAAGAGTTAATTGTTCAGTAGGAATGAAGGAAGCATTTTAGACAATATTTTTAACTCGTGCCGAACTATTTTTTTTGAGCATATTGATGAGTCAAACACTCTTATCACCCTATTTTTAATTCAACAACTGTCAGCACCCAATGAAATTATTGATCCCACTTAATCGGGATGTAGACCTCATCTACAAGATGCCATGGTAAAGCAGCTGGGATTTCAAAACCGATGATGATGTTAATTATTGACCTCTTATATACAGGTACAACTGGAGCGCGATCAACATGTTCTTGGGTACTAAAGGTATCATCATCATTATCCATGTAATACCTATCATAACAGTTTTTGACATGTGACATGAATAAGAGTGGGTTGTTGTGTATCTGTCTTGATTCATGCTGCAGAGTTTTGATTTTTTGCGAAGGTAGTAAAAAGTCACATCGATGTGCATATAAGAAACATGAAAAACAGAATTGGAAATTATATACTTCTAAACAAGATAGAATGATATAATTGATACATTAAATATTGATCTTAACTTTTACTAATTTTATATTATGATACTTCAATTGAATATATCTGTTGAAAAAATAGTATGGTTGTATAATATAAGTTCTGTAGGTGATACATTGAATTTCATCAAGATATGATGTATCATGTTATGATAATATAAGTGTAGCTGATACACATTTAATAATTAGTTTAAGAAGTTACCTCATCAGTCCAATATTTGTTTGGCTGTGACATGGCACAGAACTAATTCTTGTTCATTGGAAAAGCAACAACAAAGTCCATCATCATAAATCTAAAAGAAGACGATTTTGATCTGTATTTATCATCTGATGGGTTCTACATATATGATACATAACAGTGACTATATGTGCATGATACATACATTGACTTAATGAAAAATTGTAGACAATGTATCATGAATTGGTTATATCAAAATAAATTAACCCAAACATTTGCCAAAAAATATGTATAAGACATACTTATTGTCATGATTTTTGAGGAGCCCCCTTGACAACCACTTTATATAATCATCAATAAGTTTCGACGGAACTTGATCTATAATGCCACATCCTTCAAATGAGAAATAGAGACGAGCAACATCCTTCAATTGCTCTTTTGCCTTCTTACTTGACCCAAAAGAAGTAATATATAAAGATTGAATATTTCTCGAAGGCATTCAGCTTCTAGGTGCATGAGTGACTGAATCGCTTCTAAATTCAATCTTAGTTATTGGAATGTCAGTGGGTAATTGACTATCAGTAAACAAGTATTGGCTGATAGTTAAATTATGTGGATTGTAAACATACGATGGTCTAGTAGTAATAGGATCTCTTCCCAAATCTTGATAAGTGCATCTATTGCTGCTTGAGTTGATGATGATATTGTTGTGATGTGGAAAAATCCTGTATGAAATGATATAATGATTTTTTAGTAAATTTGTATGTAATGGAAGTTTGTGTCATAAAGCAAAATTGTAAAATCTATCAATGTATCCATTGTTGTTTTATCAGGCAAAACGTGAGGGATGTTGTGTTGAACAGTGTTAGAACCATCTTGACCATGATAGGTTCATTTAGGGTTCATTTAGCTCTTGATGTGATTCACCATCCTGAATATAGGCAGGTTTTATGTATCAGATGTATAATCATTAAACAATGTATCATATATATATATATATATA
>NC_028637.1:66533252-66566916 GCF_001406875.1 Solanum pennellii | reverse complement strand
TGTGTGTGTGTGTGTGTGTGTGTGTGTGTGTGTGTGTATGTGTGTGTATAAAAGTGATAATATATAAACAAAATTATAATGTACAAATTGTTAGGAACTGATACCTTCTTAGGATCATTGGCTTCGGTATCAACATGCATTCTTTGATATGTAGGAACTGATACCTTGTTAGGATCGTTTAGTTCTGAAACATCTTTCATTTGGTGTTCATTACTGATAGTATGATCAATCTACATTTAAATTTTGGATCGTAAAAATATTAATATAATTTTTTATGCATTATTTAACATGACAATGAATAAAAAAAATAAATATATTTCTGTTGAATGAGATATAAGATTAAATTAAGTTAAATTAATCAACTTATCTTTACATACATGATACATAACAGTGAGTAGATGTGCATAAAACATAACATTAACTTAATGACAAATTATATACAATATATCAGAAACATACCTTTGGAGTAACATTGACTTGTCGTTCACCCTTGTTAACAGAAACACCAACATCATCCTCATCTATATCCCCCACATAATAAGTGACTTGATGTTCACCCTCTTTACCAGAAACACAAACACCATCCTCAGCTACATCCCCCGCATCGTCAGTGACTTGATGTTCACCATCGTTACCAGAAATATCAACATCATCCTCAGCTACACCACCCATATTAGCAAGATCAATCCGTATTTGTGGAGATGTTTGTTTCTCAAAAATGAAATGTGCTTGAATTAGTCTCAACATTGATGTTTTCCTTGCGTCGAGATTGCATCAACTAGAAGTTATTTTTCTTTATCAATATAACCAGTTCCTTAAATTTCTTGTCAATCGTGAATTACAAATACATTTAGGATAAATATAAAATACATTTGGGTAAATATATATAAATAATTAACTTACGTAATTTTTCAAATGATCTTTCAACCCTTCAATATTTGGAATTACATAGTTGACTTTTTGAGAATCTGTAGAACCATGTACATCACTAGACGGGGTCAGAGGCACGTCTGGAATAGAAACATGTACATCAGCAGTCGGGGTCGGAAACACAATTGATTGATCATGCTGACTGGCTTCTGAAACCTTTGTTTTATGCTTAACCACATTTTTTCTTCTTTTTAGGGGTGGTGGAGGGGATGTATCAGACACTCTAGAAGATCTCCTCAATAATTGTTCGGGTGTTTTGGTGGAGAAATCATCAAAATCATCTTCTTCTTTTGGTTGTACTAAGGGTGGTAAAGAAGGAGGAGCATGTTCACCTTCAACTAAGTCAAAAGCTTCAAGTTCCTTAGCTGTTGGGACAATGTTTGAACATGCATTTTGAATGTATCACAACACAGAAAATAATTTCAATGTTAAGACAAGACATAATGTATCACAACACAGAAAATAATTAAGAAACAATAAAATGTAGCACAACACATAAAATAATGATATTAAAAAGACAAATTTGAAATATTTGATTTCCACAGTAAAAAAGGATTTAATTTTACCTCTTGGAAAATGCTAGACATAAGCATTTCAAACTTTGCCTTATCAGACACACCTCTCGAATTACACATTCTTGGGATGACATTGTCACGATCCAAAATGATTCGTGAGTGGCTCCCACACTTACCTCCTTAGGTGGGCGGACTAACACATATAAACCCCAACATATACCAATAGTTCAACTATAAATAATATAAATAATGCGGAAGCTCCAAAAGATACTAACCAACCAATTTAAATAAGTTTCTAAAGTTTAATACTTATCATCCCAAAATCTGATAGTCATCACGTCAAGGACATCTATTTTCAATTTATCAAGTCTAATAGTGTTTAAGAAAACCAAAATAAGCAAAAAGATGATCCATGTCCGAAATTCAAAGACATCAAGACGTGAATGACAAAATCCCGCATGAGCTAGAATTAATAGCTCAACCTGAACTCTGATGTGCTGGAGACTGGCTAGAGCTGAGGGCGAGTCTAAGTCGATGGTACACTTTCTGCACTCCGCAAAAGAACAGAGAAGAAAATACAAGTAGGGGTCAGTACAAGGAACACGTACTGGGTTGGTATCATCGGCCAACTCAAAATAGAAATCAATATATATTGAATAATAATATAAAATCAACTACAATACTCAACAGGTGGCAAGCAACAAAACACATGAACCATTGACAACAACACAATAACAGGTACACCATCAACCACAACATCAAGCACACCTATGAGGACTCATGCCTCCACACCATACTCATTTGAAAGATAGGTTCTTTGAGGTTAAGTATATTAAGTTACTTCAAGATTCCTTCCCTTTGATATTATTGTGTCGGAACGTGACACTCCAATCCCATATACCGTGTCAGAATGTGACACTCCGATCCCATAATATTGTGTTGGAACGTGACACTCAGATCTAATAATACCGTGTCGGAACGTGACACTCCGATCCAATTATCTTATTATTTTATTTCATCAATCCTTCTTTATTCAAGGCATCATTTCGCTAAAGAGGGTTTAAGATTAAAAATTCAACAGTCTCATAATTTTAGGCCAACCACAAACCACACAATCAAGACATACAACCACACAATCAAGTACATAGGAGACTTTACAATATCACTGAATACATATCAATCGCTATTTAGAGTTTATCTATCAAATAGAAATAAACCATAACCTACCTTCACCGAAGAACTGAAGTCAAACAAATACTTTTCCAATGTCTTTCCTTTCCTTATTGCCTCCGAACTCTTCCGATCTGTCAAGTATATATATATATATATATNCCATCAGTCCACCTAATTCTATAATCAATATCTTAAAGTTCAACCTAAATGTAAGTCTTTCTTCCTCCAATTAGCACAATTTAATGAAAATTAATTCATTCAATAAACATAATATTTAATTACCTATCTCAATATATTAAAGACTTAACTTGATAATATGATAATAATATTAATAAGCTTAATTCCTATACCACTGGTGACGAAACTAGTGGTAAGCTCAACAACCTGTAATTCTATTCATATATATAAAAAAAAAACTTAATTTCATGAGTACCTAAGCAGTAGTGGACATTTGAGAATAATAGCAGTAGCATTTATGTTTCTCCATAAATTTTTTTAAATGTTTTGCTTTTCAATTTCATCAAAGGCACATGCTTTTCAAGAGTTTGTGTGCAACTGGTATACAACAACAATCACCGCTTAATGACCATTACACACGAGCACCGTCAACCAACATATACCTGGGATACCATCATATTCTCTATGCAGTTATCTAAATGACATATGTTCAAGTATTAAAGATATGGATTAATAACGTACACGTTAAGTCTACATACTTAGAGTCTACATACTTAGTGAGGTATTGAGTTTTTGATCATATGCTTGTTGTAATCATAAGTTGTTTCATGGACATAGACGGTTAACAACAAAAGTATATATGTATGCCACGTTATAGTCGATCAATAGTTTTGAAAGGAGAGCCATCTTATTATGATTTTCAAGATACCTTTCTTAACTCCTTAAAATAATCTCACTGGAAACTTAACAAATTAGTGGAGTTAATCTCGTCTCCGACCCAATGCTACTATCTAACCTCAATTTCAACCCAATCTTAATTACAGAATCAATATAATCAAATTGGGACATAAATCAATAGCAAAATATATAATAACACTTAGAATATTACCTGGTTGGCTAGTTCTCTTAGACACTGCAGGAAGATTTGCTAGGTTTATTTTTCCCTATCCTTTCTTTTCCAGATTATATCTTTTCCAAAATTCTTGTATAACCAATAATAACTATGGTAAAAGTGACCAATTACTAAATTTAAATGATATTTTCTTTACCACCAACTCTATAAATTATTAAAACAACCCCACTAATTACATAATTATAATTACGAATAGTCCAAAACACCTCTTTAAATCTATCGGAAAGTATTTTCTGACATAAAAAAATTCTAGTTCTCAAATAGATCGAAAATGATCGTTACAATCGATACCAATTTACCCATCGTTCGTCCTCGAACGATCATAGGATGATAGAAGAGGGCGAGAAAGAGTACCTGAATCTGTAAGAAGATGTGGATATCTTTCTTGCATATCAACCTCACACTCCCAAGTGGACTCTTCAACTAACCGATTCTTCCACTGAGCCTTAATAGATGCAATCTCCTTTGATCTCAACTTGCGGACCTCCTTATCTAGAATAGCAACAGGATCCTCCTCATAAGACAAAGTCTCATCAACAAGAACTGAATCCCAACAAATAATGTAATTTCTATCACCGTGGTATTTGTTCAGCTTAGACACATGAAATACCCGGTGCACTCCGAAATTCTCGGAGGCAAGTCCTATTCATAGGCCACCTCCCCCACGCGCTTAAGAACTTCAAATGGTCCACTATACCTCGGACTAAGGTTACCTTACTTACCAAACTGCATCACACCTTTCATGGGTGAAACCTTCAGCGAGACTTTTTCACCCTCCATAAAATCCAAGTCTCTAACCTTTCGATCTACATATTCCTTCTGCCTACTCTGAGCTGCTAAAAGATTTTCTTCAATAAATTTCACTTTCTTTAATGATTCCCTCAGAAGATTAGTACCTCAAGGTCTAACCTCAAATGCATCAAACCAACCAATGGGGGACCTACATCTCCTCCCATACAATGCCTCAAATTGCGCCATATTATTACTCGAGTGATAGCTATTGTTGTATGAAAACTCTGCTAAAGGTAAAAATTTATCCCAATGACCACCAAATTCTATCACACATGCACGAAGCATATCCTCCAATACCTGCATCGTTCGCTCAGACTGACCATCGGTCTGAGGGTGAAATGCAGTACTAAGATCCAGTCTAGTGCCTAATTCAGCATGTAATGTCCTTCAAAACTAGAAGTAAATTGCGTACCTCTATCTGATATTATGGAAAGTGGAACTCCATGCAATCGAACAATCTCAGAGACATAGAGTTTGGATAACTTCTCGGCATTGTAAGTCATCTTAATCGGAATGAAGTGAGCAGACTTAGTAAACCTGTCAACAATTACCCAAATAGAATCAAACTTACCCAATGTCGTTGGAAGACCAACTACGAAATCCATTGCAATTCTTTTCCACTTCTATTCAGGAATGGGCATTCTCTGAAGTGTCCCTTCAGGCCTCTGGTGTTCATACTTTACCTGCTGAAAATTTGGGCATTGGGAAACAAAATCAACAATGTCACGCTTCATTCTATTCCACAAAAAATGTTGCTTTAGATCACGATACATCTTGGTTGCACTAGGATGTATAGAATACCTTGAACTATGAGCCTCCGTAAGAATAGTGTGAATTAGATAATCCACACGGGGCACACATACCCTTCCCTTAATCCTCAAGACGCCTTCTTCATCAATTTCTGCCTCTTTAGCCTCTCCTCGCAATACCATATCTCAAATTCGGCTCAGCTTCTCATCTGCAAACTGATTTCCCTTAATGTTGTCAAGAAAAGAAGATATTGCCTCCACACAAGCCAAAAATCCTCCTTTCTCTAGTACCTCCAGCCTCATAAAGTCATTAGCCAGAGTCTGAACCTCTCTACACAATGGGCGTCTAGAAACCTGTAAGTGGGCTAAACTACCTATGCTCCCTGCTTTTCTACTTAAAGCATCTGCCACAACATTAGCTTTTCCTGGATGATACAAAATAGTAATATCATAGTCTTTCAATAGTTCCATCCACCTCCTCTGCCTCAAATTCAAATCTTTCTGAGTAAAGACATATTGTAAACTACGATGATCTTTATAGACTTCACACTTGATCCCATATAGATAATGTCTCCATTGCTTTAATGCAAATACAACTGCAGCCAACTCCAAATCATGGGTCGGATAGTTACGTTCATGCACTTTCAATTTCCTCGAAGCATAAGCAATTACATTCCTCTCCTACATTAGCACTGCACCAAAACCAGAATAAGATGCATCACAATAAACAATAAAATTCTTACCTTCCACTGGCAAGGTAAGAATTGGTGCAGTAGTCAACAAGGTCTTAAGTTTCTAGAAGCTTTCTTCGCATTCATCCGACCATACAAATGGAAAATTCTACTTAGTCAAATTCATCATCTGCGAAGCATTATAAGAAAATCCCTTGACGAATTAGCGGTAGTAGATAGCTAAACCAACAAAGCTCCTTAGCTCTGAAACATTAGTAGGTCTTACCCAACTCTTCATTGCTTCAATCTTAGAAGGATCCACAATCACTCCATCCTTAGAAACCACGTGCCCCAAGAAGGACACTAAATCGAGCAAAAACTCACACTTGGAGAATTTGGCATAACGCCTTTTCTCCCTTAACAACTGCAATACGATTCTCAAATGCTCCTCATGTTCTTTCCTGCTCTTAGAGTATATCAAACAGGTCCAGATATGGCTTAAAAATCCTGTTCATTAGGCCCATGAAAGCAGCAGGGGCATTCGTAAGCCCAAAAGACATTACTAGGAATTCATAATGCACATACCTGGTTCGAAAAGCAGTCTTTGGCACATCTGTTGCCCGTATTTTCAATTGATGAGAACCGGATGTCAAATCAATTTTAGACAAGACACAAACACCTTGTAATTGATCGAACAAATCATCAATGCGAGGAATGGGATACTTGTTCTTAATAGTTACCTTATTCAGCTGCCTATAGTCTATGGACATCCGAAAACTTCAATCTTTCTTCTTCACAAATAAAACAGGAGCACCCCAAGGGGATGCACTTGGTCTAATAAAACCTTTACCTAACAACTCCTGAAGTTGGGACTTTAACTCCCTTAACTCAGTTGGAGCCATTCTATTAGGGGGAATGAAAATGGGGCGAGTACCCGACCCTCGATCAATACAAAAATTAATATCCCTATCAAGTGGCATACCAGGAAGGTCTGCAGGAAACACATCTAGAAACTCACAGACTATTGAAACAGACTCAATCGAAGGTACTTTGGAAGTATCATCCCTGAGATGTGCCAAGAAATCTAAACAACCCTTGCTCACCATCCTCTTAGAACGAAGACAAGAGATAATACGAACTGGAGTGGAAATATAGTCACCCTCCCACACTAGCGAATCTGTCCCAGGCTTTGCCAATGTCACAGTTTTAGAATTACAATCTAAGATTGCAAAATTTGGAGAAAGTCAAGTCATACCCAGAATTACATCAAAATCAACCATCTCTAGAATAATCAAATCTACATATGTATTTCTCCCCACAAAAGTCACAAGGCAAGACCTATACACCTTCTCAACTATCACAGACTCACCCGCAGGAGTAGAGACGCAAATAGGCATGTTAAGCAAATCACAATATAAATCAAGACCAGTCTGCGATGGACCCCCACCAGAAGCCTGCAATGAAGACTGAATAGGATGGGCTGGATAACCTCCTGAACTCTGCCCTCTGGAGTAAGAACCACTAAACTCACCTCCCATATGAAACTTCATAGATGTTGATGTTGTGGTGAAGTCGTCTTGATTCACCCTCTCTACCTCTATCACAAAATCAACCACTTCCTGAAAGGATTTTGCTGCAGCAGCTACTTGTAAGGCTGGAATCTGCAAATCTGACCTCAATCCTTTCACAAAGCGGCGAATCCGCTTGTGTGGACTAAAGCAAAGGTGAGTGGCATATCAGTGTAATGCACGAAGTTGGCCTCATAAGCACCAACAGACATCCTTCCTTACTCTAGGCTCAAGAACTCATCTCTCCTCCTATCTCTCAAGGTCTGGGGTATATACTTCTCCATAAATAAGCTAGAAAATGATGGCCAACTCATAGGTGGTGCCCTTGCTGGTTGACACTTAACACACGACCGCCACCATATTTAGGAATTCCCCTGAAACTGGTAGGACATAAACTCAACACTGAATCGTTCTACTATGTCCATCTTATATAGCAGCTCATGACAATCAACAAGAAAATCATAGGCATCTTCAGATTCAGCACCCTTGAAGACTGGAGGTTTCAACTTTAAGAACTTAATGAAAAGTTCATGCTGATCACCTCTCATTATAAACCCTGTAGTCAATTGAGGAAGCGTGCCTACTTCGAATGACGCATCCATGCGGGGAGCCACAACAGCTGCATGTTGTACTCCCTGAACCTGAGGTGCTGGTGCAGAAAACACTGGAGGTCTGTGTCCCTGATCAGATAACCCTCTAAGATAAGTAAGAACCTAATTAATCATCTTTGGGGGTAGGCTGGGAAGGTACTTCCTTATCATGAACCTGCTCATTTTCCCCTTCTTCACCCTCTCTCACTACCTCATCAGTCGGTGAAGGAGTCACTGATCTATTCCTAGCTGGACCAGGTGTTTGTCCTCTGCCTCTAGTAGGCGTCCTCCTACGACCCCTACCACGGCCTTTTGCCACTGCTCCTCCTCGAGTTACAACCCCAATGATTGGCTTAGACGCACCCTGTCTTACCAGTGTTGGTGTTGACACAGTTGTTGCTCTAGTTCTAACCATCTGCGAAATAGAGTGAGAAGGTCAGATACCAATTTGTATCACCTAGATACCAATTGGATTCAAGTAATAGCACGAAAGAAAGAAAGAATGGAGTTTTCCTAAAGTCCTATAGCCTCTCGAAGAAAAGTATAGGCGTCTCCATACCGTTCCTCAAGACTCTACTAGACTTGTCCTTGTGTTATGAGACCAACGAACCTAACGCTCTGATACCAAGTTTGTCACGACCCAAAGTGATTCGTGAGTGGCACCCACACTTACCTCCTTAGGTGGGCGAACCAATACATCTAAACCCCAACATATACCAATAGTTCAACTATAAATAATATAAATAATGTAGAAGCTCCAAAAGATACTAAGCAACCAATTAAAATAAGTTTCTAAAGTTTAATACTTATCATCCCAAAATCTAATAGTCATCACGTCAAGGACATCTATTTTAAAATTATCAAGTCTAAGAGTGTTTAAGAAAACCAAAATAAGCAAAAAGATGGTCCATGTTCGAAATTCAAAGACATCAAGACGTGAATGAGAGAATCCCTCACGAGCAAGAATTAATAGCTCACCCTGAACTCGGATGTGCTGGAGACTGGCTAGAGTTGAGGGCGAGTCGAAGTCCATGGTACACTTTCTGCACTCCACAAAAGAACAGAGAAGAAAACACAAGTAGGGGTCAGTACAAGGAACACGTACTGAGCAGGTATCATCGGCCAACTCAAAATAGAAATCAATATATATTGAATAATAATATAAAATCAACTACAATACTTAACAGGTGGCAAGCAACAAAACACATGAACCATTGACAACAACACCATAACAGGTACACAATCAATCACAACATCAAGCACACCTATGAGGACTCATGCCTCCACACCATACTCCTTTGAAAGATAGGTTCTTTGAGGATAAGTATATTATGTTACTTCAGGATTCCTTTCCTTTGATGTTATTGTGTCGGAACGTGAGACTCCGATTCCATATACCGTGTCGGAATGTGACACTCCGATCCCATAATATCGTGTCAGAATGTGACACTCCGATCCAATAATACCGTGTCGGAACGTGCACTCCGATCCAATTATCTTATTAATTTATTTTATCAATCCTTCTTTATTCAAGGCATCATTTTACTAGCGAGGGTTTAAGATTAGAAATTCAACAGTCTCATAATTTTAGGCCAACCACAAACCACACAATCAAGTACATAGGAGACTTTACAATATCACTCAATACATATCAATCGCTATTTAAAGTTTATCTATCAAATAGAAATAAACCATAACCTACGTCCACCGAATAACCAAAATCAAGAAACTAGTTTTCCAATGCCTTTCCTTTCCTTATTGCCTCCAAGCCCTTCCGATGTATGAAGTATATATATATATAAGGTGTAATTTAACAAGACAATAAATACTCCGATAATTCTGTGTCTATCCTACACCCATCAATCCACCTAATTCTATAATCAATATCTTAAAGTTCAACCTAAAGATAAGTCTTACTTCCTCCCATTAGCACAATTTAATGAAAATTAAGTAATTCAATAAACCTAAAATTTAATGACCTATCTCAATATATTAAAAACTCAACTTGATAACATGATAATAATATTAATAAGCTTAATTAAATATGTATGCTACGTTATAGTCGATCAATAGTTTTGAAAGGAGAGCCATCTTATTATGATTTTCAAGATACCTTTCTTAACTTCTTAAAATTATCTCACTAGAAACTTTACAAATTAACGGAGTTAATCTCGTCTCCAACCCAATGCTACTATCTAACCTCAATTTCAACCCAACCTTAATTACATAATCAATACAATCAAATTGGGACATAAATCAATAGCGAAATATATTTAACACTTAGAATATTACCTGGTTCGCTAGTTCTCTTAGACACCGCAAGAAGATTTACTAGGTTTATTTTTCCCTATCCTTTATTTTCCAGATTATATCTTTTCCAAAATTCTTATATAACCAATTATAATCATGGTAAAAGTGACCCATTACTAAATTTAAATGTTATTTTCTTTAACCAACAAGTCTATAAATTATTAAAACAATCCCACTAATTACATAATTATAATTAGGATTAGTCCAAAACACCTCTTTAAATCTATCGGAAAGTATTTTCTGACATAAAAAAAATTCTAGTGCTCAAAACGATCGAAAATGATCGTTACAGACATTCCGTTCTTTCACAGCAATTTCAAAATTTAACTGGGATGCACATTCGTATATATATATGTTTAGTTCATACGGCAGTCCATATAATTGATACAATTTTTTGCTAACATTAAAATCCTATCTTAGTGAACTGATGAGCATTGAGAATGAATGTTGACCCCAAGGATAATCTCGATATCTACCATCTGGAACCATTAGAAAATTCACAATACATATAATTGTATTATCAAGATTAGTCAAGACGAACGTATGAATAAAGAACAATATAGACATTTGGAGTGCATCCTGATCGTTCTCCCAGTTGCCCATCTTAAACTATTGGACTAGTTAATTCTTGGTAACACTATTCACTGCACTGGAAAAAAACTTCTGGAATAGCATACGGGGAGTTGATTCTGGGTATTGAAAATCATTGGTATTGCCTTTGACTTTAACTCCATTTATTATTGCAAATTCATCTATACCAAATTTCAGCATACGCTTATTCGCATGTCTAATGTGCAACACATTAGATTTGTCTTGGTCCAACTTTAACAACAGCAAGCACTTAATGATTTAGACTGAAAATTACATTTAGTAATATCTAAAAAGGGTCCAAATATTATAGCCCTAAACAGTTAGAATACATCTCCCTTATAGAGTATTGAAAATCCTTCAGAAAATTGTTGCTAAAATTGACAGCAAACCTTATGGGATCTGTTGGTATCTTTTTTTTTATCTTGTACTTGAGTGCTGCAATTTAAAGAAAATACAATTTTTAATGATATTGAATATACATACTAAATAAAAAAAAAGTCCCTTTATGATACATGATACTACTTTTCAAAGATTCATGATACATAAAAAAAACATCTGATACACATTTAATTCATTTATCATTGAATCGCCTAACACTATAACACATTATAAAAATATGTATGAAACGTATTATATCTTTCAAAACAAATTAAGGAAGAATAAAAAAGACATACCCTAAGAAATGTGGGTCTGACAATAACAGTTGTTGATATTTTTCTCTTTTTTGGGGGGTATTTTTTCAACCTTTCATTTAGAAAATTACGAAATGTCTTTGTTTGGCTCCTTCCTCAAATTCAAAGGATTATGTGAATAATTTTTTCTATTTTCTTCCTAATCTTCATCAGCAGAATCATATATCCTTCGATTCGTAACATGATCCATATATATGAGAGAATATAACGATGAACAAGAGTAAATATAAAATTAAAAAATTGACTTTAAGTTCGGATGGTGTAAGAGGAACAAGAAGAGTCAAAGAATAAACAGATGTATCATACAGATTTCAGAAAGTGCAACTTTCAAATTTCAGATTTATGTTGTTCAGAAATGTGTTTGATTGAGAGAGTAATAATTTGAAATTCAAAATTGATATATTGAGTGTAGTTATGGATAAAAAGGATTCAGTTGATTGAGTGTATTTGTGAAGAAAAAATAGGCATGACATAGGGATGAAACGTGTGTCCGATGAGAGAGAGTGTTATGTATCTACAATATTATGATTACAAAATAAAAAAGGAATTTAAATAATTTTTTTAAAAACTAGGGAAAATTAGAGAATAATAAACTTATAGTTGTATATTTAAGTTATTTTTCCATTAATAAATGCACAATATGTCAGTACGCATAAATGTTTTCTCATCCTATCATATCCCTTATTTAGAAAAGGGAGTTTGAGAGGACGAACAATGCAATTAAAAATTGTACCAGCAACATTATGTACTATTGGACGAGTTTGATTGGTCATTGAATATCATTTTATTTTCAGTGTGAAAGTAAGTCTAGACGTGTATTGCACTTCTTTCTCATCAAAACCACGTGTAAATTTTCACTTAATTTTATTTCCTTCATTTGCATATGACACTGTTTTCTTCAATTGATTTCCAATTTCATATAATTTCTCTCTCTAAAACTATACAAATTTTCTTTTTAATGGTTCTCAAATTTCATCATGCTTCATTAATCCAAGTCTATTTGAGAAGGCAGAATGTCTCAAGGGTCCATGGAAAGCTATTTGGAAAAGCATGGCACCAACAAAGGTGAAATGTTTTGCTTGGATATTTAATTATGTTTTTTTAGGTTTTAAAGCAATCTTCGTTTAGTAATTGCACTCTCATTATCTGTATATCGTCGTTTATTTTTTGTGTTGTTTCAATGAATCTGAATATTCATGTTTGAATCGAGTTATTCAGGTGCAATCTTAT
Organism: Solanum pennellii; assembly: GCF_001406875.1. Classification (NCBI taxonomy): domain Eukaryota; kingdom Viridiplantae; phylum Streptophyta; class Magnoliopsida; order Solanales; family Solanaceae; genus Solanum; species Solanum pennellii. Next base: position 66,554,015 of record NC_028637.1, on the reverse strand, counting down.
GAGACGTGTAGCAGATTTTGTGTTCTGCCGTTAAAATTTATATTTCATGGTTAACTTAATTTAAGAATTGGTGCAACAAAGGTGTTTGATAGTATATTCGAACCAAGTAAAAGACTTTTTCATTTCATTTCCTTACAAATATCATTCTTCATTTATACATTTGATATTTACATGATTTTTTTAGTGTAGGGTTATTATTATCGAAAATATCAAGCAAATCTGGGGGTATGTGTAGTGATGGATCATTGTAAAATGGAGCAAAACAAATGTGAGACTTAGTGCATGTCTCTTCATCTTTGTGTGAGATATGGTATGTTTAAGGTACAGTAAAAAATACTTTATTCTCAATGTTCCTGAACGATATGCACTTGATGATCACGCCTCGGTGAGCTTCTGTTTTCTATATTTATTCATATTTATTCTAGATTGTACATCACTTCATGTACTTAAATAATGGGTTTATTGGTATTAATCTACAAGGTTTGGTCACCTAGAAAGTGAGGACTAAATACCTATGGAGAACAAAAAGTTCATTCCTTTTTTCATTACATGCTCATTGATGGGGATTAAGATATAGAGGGTTGTTGTGATTAGTTAAATTTACTAAGAGCCACAAAATCAGTATCTTTGGTCGTGTTGACACATTATTGGACTTAATCTAGAGAGCTATTGCATCTCTTTAGAAAAGATTGAAAACTACATATAAGATGTAGAATCTCTTTATGGTGTGAAGTCTTTCAAGAAAAAACATACAATCATGGCAGACAATATCACAATTATGGCATACAATATCACAATCATTTACAAGCTTTATGCAAATTTGAACTTTAGTACAATAGACTTTGTATTTGTAGTTCATAGTTGCCTCTGTGAATACGAAAAATTTTCTTTCCCTCTTAGGATTCTTTTAACTTTAAATCAAAGTTCATTCACTGACTTTTAAATTCTTGGAAAGTATTGTTTCAATATGTTGATAAAGTTCGTCAATCATTTTGATTTTCGATTTTCAACTTATTCAATTTATATTGTGTCCTTCTTTTTTACAACCATCGATTAGGACTATCACTTTTATATGGTATTTGCACTTGACTACTCCAATGCCTCTCACGTTACTTCTGGTCCTTGATGTTGGTATTGACACATAGATAATACGCTCAACTACATTTGCAGATAAAATTTTGAATATAATATAGTAAATTATCTAATATATTCAAAAATCATCACCATATCATTGGATAACTCTATATTTTTAGCTTCTAATTTTATTTTTTATTGTATCATTGTGTAAAGAATAACTTTATTCTTTTTGGAAGGAACTCTTATGGTTTTATTTCCATGCCATTTTTTAGTTGTCCAAGTACTTCTAAATTAATCGCTCTTTTCTCTTCAATATTCTCTCTTTGTTACTAATTTCTCTATGCGCACAGATGTATCTGTACCACAATATACATCCTTTTTTCGAATGTTTCTTTTCATACTTATTAGACATAGAAAAATTTTGAAAAACAGAAATCCTTTCAAAAAGTGGTATGTATTTTGTAGTCTTCAAGTGATTTACTGATACATTACATGCATACATTCTAATATTTTCTTGGGAAGAAATCAGGGTGGTTGTTCTTTTGTTTGATTAGCAACTATGACGCTATCAGTTTTATTTTGAAAGATCTCTAATATTTAACCTACTTCGTACTTAACTTCTTGATGAAATATCAATTAAGATATACTATGATAGGTTCCTGATTTCATTTTGGGTGATGCTTATATGATGCTTGAAAATGCCGAGGCAATTAGAAATATGGAGACAATTATTCTTTAGTACTTTTTTAAAAAGAGAGTCTTATGTCTATTTAAAGGGTTATTGACCTGCCTCTAACAACCAAAGCAGGGCATTCCATTCATTTGATCATGGTGTTACTCTTTGTTCCTTTGTTTTGTTGAGGCAAGGTATATTGTTCTATGATGGTTTGCTATTTGAATGACTCATCCAATCATATCTTCTTACGTGCGACTTCTATTATCTTCAATCTTAATACCCTCTCTTGAGTACACAACGGAAAGAGGGAGCAGGTGTAGAAGGATCAAGACAAATAGTTATAACTAGGCTGGACTCAAAGGGATAAGTAACTGACTATAGAAAACAGTTTTCTGTGATATGATGTGTAATTATCATACAGTGCAGTTTAAAATGTACAAGAAAATTGATATACCAATTTTCTAGAGAAAGAAGTCTGAGCCGATTTGACTAAGATGCTTGACAAATTTAGAGAACATGTCTAGTAAAATTTGAATACAAGCACAGGAGAGACATTATTATAACTTGATTTGTACCATATATGCATAGAGTTTTTGAAGATATGTATTTGACCTTTACTAAAGTTTTACATATATACTTTCTACTCGAATCAACATAACATCAAAACTAAAATTCTTAATTTCAAATACAATGAAACAAAATAAATTTCATTAGTTATTCTGGTGTGTATATGTGAAAGTTGCAAATCTTCTTAGTGATGTTTCCTAGATATAATTCTGGTTCTTTTAGTAACATTTCTTCTTGTGTCTGTCTCTTGTAAGTTTCTTTATGTTATTCCTTTCAATTCAACTAATCTCCTCTTTTGATTTGTAATCTTTCTTTTCACTTGAAAAAATTTTGTCTGGAGAGTTTATGAGAGTTGTGCCTTTTTTTTGTAAAGAGTTTCTTTGCTCTACGATTGAGCTTTCCTGATAACATTACTATTTATTAATAAAGAAGCTAATATTTATGGCCTTAGAGATTCATTTCCTTCTGTGATATGTAGGATTTTGGGATGACACGATATGTTTTTATCTTTTGTTATACTTTTCAGTTTTTTAGAGGTTACTTAGCCTTACGATGGTCTTTGCAAGTAAAGAAACATTATTTTTTGTGCAAGCTGTTTATTTGTTTATTAGTCTAAGATCACTATAAATGAATATTTGCTTAAAACTTTATATATGTACTTCCAAATATTAATAACGTTATGAAATTTCCTATCAATTTAGTATAAGTAATTTTGAACACAGTTGTAGGCTTGAACTATTGGAGAGATATGCATGAATGGAGTTTGTGAGGGCAACAAATGAAAAGGAAGTGAAATTGTTAGTTGTGAGAGGTATGTGGTATGTATTTCTACATTCAACTTCTGCACTATATATTTGAAATATTTGATTTCATAATGACTTGTGACTTTGTAAGTGGTAGTAAACAATAATTTTGTCAGTTCTTGTAAACTTGATGTGTCCTAATCAAAAGGAGAAACTTATGGTATTTCTAGGCAAGAAGTAACTCATTTAGATCACGTGTTGTCTTATTTTTCATTGCTTAGGAGAACGTGTAACATTCTTATAATTGTATTTTTAGTAAATTGTAGCTAATTGATTGTGACCTTTTAGTCCTTGTTCTTGATGATTTTGACAAGACATTATTTAAATAAAAGATGAATGTGCTTGGTGAAATTCAAGAAGGATTATGATTGATGTATTGGAGGAGTGACCCAATAATGATATTCTGCTTCAATTGAATAAATCTCTTCTCAGTTTATATGATTGACTATTTAAATATAATTTATTATTATTTTACGTATTTTCCCCATATATGTTCAGACAAATAGTTTTGGATAAATAAGGTGACTTCAGAAAGTGTTGGTAATAAATAGTTGCACTGCAAAGGACTCACCTACTTGAAGAAAACACTTTTTTACATATACATTTTTGCTTATTACATTGATGGTTCTTCATTAGCATTTTCTTTTCTTTGCAGACATTTCTTACACTAATTATAATTGATATTTTTAACAACCAACATTGGCAGAGGATATGATTTAAGTGGAATTTTCAATTCTATAGAATGCATGTAAAAATTTATCGATGAGAAGTTATGTTATGGAGCAAAATCCAATCCCAAAAATAGCGCATTGGCCTTAGACGAACCAACACCCAAGGAGTGTTGGGCCCATTAGAAAGAACGCCTAGAGTCCAAAGAGCCCACGAGTCAATAGGACGATCATATTTGTGTGATAAATCTGAAGGATGTATTGCGTGTTTAAATGTTTGTTGTGTCATGGGGAATGACAATTAACTTGTTGTATGTTTTGTAGATGTCGAATCAATTCCTCCATTTCAACATAGTCACCAAGACACCCGACATTCTTTGCGTATGGTGGGATAACCTCAAAGATTGTCAAAAGAGAGAAATCTTGATTCTCTTGGGTCACTTACCTTCGATAATGGACCTCAAGGTTTGGACCACGTTTATCGAGGTTATCACTCGATTCTGGGACGATAAGATAATGGTTTTTTGATTTGGAGATGTCAAAATAACGCCCACGCTAGAGGAAATTAAGAATTGTCTGGACTCTATCGGGACATGTGGCAAAAGAAAAAAATGTCCAAATCATCACATACTTCTTTAGATAGGCCAACAAGAAAAGAATTGAAGAATATATTGTTACTAGTAAACGCGAACTGGTTGGAAGCCCACGATATACCCCTAATGAGATTTTTCGAGAGATGGGGGCATGACAGCTATTTCAGACTGTTTCCGAATGAATTCCACGATCAATGCACCTGGAGGAAAACTCAGACTATCGCTTTCTCTGTGTGCCTTTAAGGAACTAATGTGTTCCCTAAAGATGAAAGAAAGGAAATCAACACCCGGGTCGTGATGGTAGTGGACGCCATGTTTAGAGGAATTGGTAGAAAACAAGAACAAAAGAAGTATTATAGCTTGGCCTCGATCATTTTGACCGACATTTATCGATCTTTAAGTCTGTGTAAAAATGGGTTCCCGTTTTTCAAAGGTTGCAACATTCTACTTCAATTGTGGTTGATTGAGCATCTCTGTAAGAGGGATGGAGCCCGGCCACAGGAGTTTGCCAAACCGAGCCAGATGAGTCCTCTTGATAATCTTGAATTCTATCTAAGTGTCCGCAGATTTCAAATTCATACCACCAGTGATGCGTGGGCGAGGGTATTTTACGATCTGAAAGAAGGAGATATACAGTGGATGTTACCGAACTTCAAGTCTTGGAGGATAGAGGCACAAGGGGCCAAGCTTCCATTTTTAGTCCTTCCTGGCATTAGAGGATTGCGTCCCTACAACCCGACAAGAGTGATGCGACAATATTGTAGAACACAAGTCATACCCGTCCAAGGGGATGCTAGCTCTTTTGTTGTCAATTACGACAAGAACGACAAAATACCTTTCGCTAAGATCATCCTCCAGGAATGGGCCAGACGTGTCAACATGAAGTGGGATATGGCCAAGAATAGATATGAAGTTGGGTATGTCAACTAATACAAGACATGGTTGCAGAATGATCTGCATGGTGTAGTGAATCTGATACCAGGCATAGGTCGAGAAATTGAAGACGTACAGACAAGGATTCAGATCCATGCATACCACTTTCAGCAGGAATGGGACCGAAGGGAGCAAGAATTTTAGAAGAGAGCAAGAATTTCAACAAAAGGAACGAGAGTACCAATTTCGACAGTTAGAAAGAGAGAGGGTTTTAGCTGTGACGTCACAAGAACTAGCCGACACAAGGGCTTGTCTAATGCGTTTGGACACGACCTTGGACGATCAGATGAACAATTTATGAGCCGTGCCAACATCTTCCAAAGATGTGTTCGCTGAGCCGTATGTGTTCACCAGCAAGTGCATCATCCGCGAAGAAGTAGATAAGGCCAGAAGAGGAGCCGAGCCATCAATCTTTTAACTCCTCTGAGTGGGATTGTTTCCATCTGTATTTAGCATCACATCCCCCTCCTTAAATGTACCCTGTTTCATTTAAAATAGTGTAATGAATGCTATGACATTGAGTGAAGTTTATTTTGGGGATACAACTATTTGTCTAAATGACGCAATACATCCTTCAGATCGCTAGGCCTACCCTTGGCTTAAAAGGGTCACATGAATGATTAGGACACGATATATGTGTGTTTAGCTGCTTATGTGCAATGTTTCTATAAATGAGGATATCGTAAACTCACTCCTACCCAAAAATTTCCAAAGAATATATAGAAGACACTATTAAAAAATGTCCGACCAAAGCTTTCAAGTCTTAAGTCTCTCACTCAAAAGACCTCCTCCTATAACACAAATCCTAAAAGACTGTTCTACCATATCAGGAAAGGCAAATTAATGCTATGGACAAGGGCAAGAACTTCCAGATGGAACTCACTGAAGAAGAACTATGGAGAAAGATCGAACGGAACACTCGGGAAATTTGAGAAGCCAAGGAAGAAGGGATCAGAGTCGATATGGTCACCGCAATTTATAAAGCTGCAGCTGTGACGTTGGATGAGGATCTGACATCACAGATGAAAAGAAAGAAAGATGTTGACATGGAGACAGAGGGCTTGAGAGAGAAGTTAGACACGCTTTGGTTGAAAGTGCAAGAAATAGAAGCGAGAGAGGCGAGGATATATTCGCAGACCGCTGCTCTGTTAACTAAAAATGTGTTACTTGACTAGGAAGTGACAGTCCATAGCAACCTGATGTGCGGAAAATACCCCGCCTATGAGCAAGGAGAAGCCAATAGTGGTCCCGACAAAGCTCACCCTAAAGTTACTCAGGAGGATGACGGCGAGGAAATCGTCTACGAGCCACCATTCCTAGGTCGTCTGAAAGGAAGAAAATAATGCTGCAACAAGAAGAGAAATGAATAACGTGTCATATCATTTCATCTTATAAAAGCTCTGATGTTGCCTTTTAATTTCCTTGTAATCGTAATGAACGAATGAATGAAAATGTTTTATCTTGTACTAGAACTACGTTGGGCCTGAATTCTCCTTGTGAGATACGTAGGCAGCCTTCCTAGGCCCGGCCCCATTCATAAAAAATTTTCATTTCCCCTCCATGTTACTAGAAGATACGAAGACCGAATCATCAAATGTCAAAGAGCAGCTGCAAGAAGACCGTAGCTCAACATGATTTATCCTTCCTGTGACAAGCGTCAAAACTAAAACAAACAAATTCCTGTTTGTTAAAAAATGTGATTCCGTCCTCATTCGTGGGTTAAAGATATACTCAAACAAAGCAACTTGTGTGCTTATTTGCTCTCTATGTGATATCATGCATTTGGTACTCTGAATATGCACTGACATATCCGCCTTTGAGTTGTTTTCCTTCTCAGGTACTTTGAAACTAATCTATGTCGATCAAAAGCTGGCAGATCATCCTTATTTCACCATATCAAAAGGTCCCGCATATTCCTTTCCTAGACAAAACTCCGACAGAGGAAAGGCAGTTATGGGGGATAATAATGAAGAAGTGAGTCTTACTGATGTTGTGGTGGCTCAACCCACCGTAGCAGAACAGAATGAGTTGATTATGCAGCTGATGCAGTAGATTGCAGAGATGAGGGTGGAAATGCAACGGAGACAGGATCTTCCTCCACAAGGATTTTCTACTAACGCCGTCGATGGAAAGCCTCCAATCTACTTCCCTTCCTCAAATATGGATCCAACTCAGAACCAGCCATCTACACCTATTCAGAATCCATCAGTTATAGATCTGACTACCCAAAATCCCCAATATGCTTCTGCATCCTACCAAACTCCATGTCCTCTTCAAATCAATAATCCTGAAATGCCACCCCATCCTCAAAATACTCACCATCAAACCGCTCCACCGCCACAAAATCAAAAACAAAACCAAAATCAAAACCAAAATGCTTTCGATCCCCAAACACCTCATTACCATTTAAATCAAAACACCAATCCTCAGGCCTACCCACAGAATTACCAAACCGCCCAGAACGCTCAAAGTCCCTCTGTAGCTCCACCCCTGCCAAAGAGAGCCACTTTCCAAGTTCCCTTCCCTGCCGAGCACGATGTGCACGGTTTTGAGTTGGACCATTGCGAGGAACAAGAAAAAGAATGGAGGTCAAAGGAAGATGTAAGGGTCGATATAAAAGAGGAGATCAAGAAGGACATGAAGACGATACAATGCATCCCCGACGTCGCCGGACTTAGTTACGAGGAATTGTGTATCCACCCAAATTTGGACCTTCTAGAAGGGTTCAAGATTCCGAAGTTTGACACCTTCGGAGGAGTGGGCAACCCTATGGATCATTTGAGGGCCTACTGTGACCAGCTCGTGGGAGTTGGAAGAGATGAAACTTTGTTGATGCGGCTTTTCAGCCGAAGCCTTTGTGGAGAAGCTCTCTAATAGTTTACCTCGCATGAAACCAGACAATGGCCAAACTGGAATGCATTGGCCAAAGATTTTATCGATCGATTTGCTTACAACGTAGAAATTGTTCCCGATCAATCCTCTTTGGAGAAGATGAAGCAAAGTCAACCGAAAGCTATAAGTAGTTAGACTATAGGTGGAGAAAAGAAGCGACAAGGGTAGGGCCATCCATGACCGAGAAAGAAATCGTTGAAGTGTTCGTGCGTGTGCAAGAGCTGGAATATTATGACAGAATCATATTACTCATTGGAGCAAAGTTTTCCGAGATAGTCAAGATGGATGAGACTATCAAAGACGGTTTAAAATCAGGAAAGATAGCCCGTGTAGCCGCACCACCTAGATCTTCAGGGTTATTGAGAAAGAAAAGAGAAGAAGTTGTTGCTATTTCATATGGGGAAGGAAAAATCCCATAAGCTTATCATATTCCCAAGGTCGTTCCCGGCCTTCCCCAAAATCCTACCAATCTTGTAACAGGCAATCTAGTCATCCCAATAATCAGAATGCTACCTCCATTTATCCAAACGTCCAAGCTCCCGTATACCAAAGTCCGCCCCTCAATTACCAAAGTCCATCTCCCATTTACAAAAATCATCCTCCACCCTATCCAATTCTATCTCCCTACCAGGGCGTTGCTCCCAACTGCGCTAACATACAGTCGAGCTACCGAGTACCCCCTCCTGTTTATCAAGTCCAAGCTCCACTGTACCAAAATGCTCCTCCGAATTACCAAGCTCCATCGCCAAATTACCAAACAAATCCATATCCCAGAAGACAAGCTCCCCGTCCAAATATCACAAATTATCAACCGGTGCCTCCTTCTCAACAAGGAAATTATGACCCTCCCCGACCCAGATGTGAGAGAGGTCTTCAAGGAACTTTACTGCACTCACTAAAAGCCGTACCAAACTGTATGAGAGACTGGCTGCGGCAGGATACATCCACCCTGTGGGGCCCAAATCCGTGGATGTCAATTCAAAGTTCTACAAACCCTATCAGAGATGTGCTTATCATTCCAACAACGTCGGGAATGATACTGAAGATTGTATCAACCTCAAGAACAAAATTCAGGATCTTATTGATCAGGAGATAGTCTCTCTCCAACCGGCGGTACCAAATTTCAACACAAACCCGTTGCCGAATCATGGAGGAAGAAATGTCAATATGATCGAGACAGATGAAGACTGGTGCGGAACAAAGATGATTACTCCCATTGTCACGATGAATTGGAAAGGGTTGTCGCTGCTTTAAGCGTCAAAGATAAGAGAAAGTTTGTTATTTTGACACCTTCAAAGGTTGTTGCCTTGGTGCCATAAGAAACTCTCGTTAAGCATAAGTTTGTTATTGAAACTGCTGCTGCTCAAGGCATGATGATGTCTGGAAGGTGTTACACTCCTGACGAGCTTGCTCTATGAGGAAAAAAGAAGAATCAGGCTAAGAGGCCAATAAGTGAAGGAGAATCGGAGGAATTCTGGAGGAGAATGCAACAAAAAGATTACTCTATAGTTAAGCATTTGGAAAAGACCCCGGCTCAGATCTCCGTATGGTCCCTGCTGATGAGATCTCAATTCCACAGGCAGGCCTTAAGGAAAGCTCTCGATGACATGTACGTACCCGCAGGTACAAGCAGTGATAACGTGGCCGCCATGATTCATCAGGTTATTCGAGGGCACCAAATCAGCTTTTGTGATGATGAGCTGCCTGTTGAAGGGAGGTCACATAACAAGACGCTGCACATCACTGTGATGTGCTGAGAAAAAGTTGTCAACCACGTCTTAGTAGATGATGGATCTGGTCTGAATATATGCTCGTTGTCGACGTTAAGGCAGCTAAAGTTTGACCTTGGGAAATTGGAGCAAAACTAGGTCAACGTGAGAGCCTTTGATGGTGTTCAAAGAGACACGTTGGGAGCAGTGAATTTGACCATTCAAATGGGCCCCGCAGAATTTGGCGCTCAATTTCAAGTATTGGATATCGATACCACATACAACTTGCTTCTGGGAAGGCCGTTCATCCATATGGCTGGGGCCGTCCCCTCTACTCTCCATTAGATGATGAAGCTCGTGTGGAAGAATGAAGAGTTGGTTATTCATGGCGAGAGGAGTCACCTTGGCAGGAAGGTGCCGATCATTGATGAGATATCTCGAGGTACAGACTTTAACACGGTGGAGCTGGTAAATGCCACCGGCGAAGACTTGGCCCCACAGACCCCTATGATTGTGTGTACAAGATGATAGCCACTGTGATGCTACATAATGGTTTTGAGCCAGGTTTGGATTGGAAAGAGATTCCCAAGGAATTATTGAGCCTGTTTCGGTCCTCGTTAAGGGATCCAGATATGGTTCGGGGTACATCCCCACAGACGATGATGTGAAGATGAAGAAGAAAAATGATCAAGCATTGGCTAAACCGATCCCACATATGTATCAATCCTTTAAAATCCAAGAGTGTGCCGAACATGAAGACCTTAGGGAAGGAATATGTGACATCGTCGAGGAAATCGATGTTGTTGTTGAGGAGGAGGTCGAGCTAGCTGGTATTCGTGATGCTGAAACAGGGGAGGTGCTGTGGAACTGGAACTCCACGCCGATCCTGATACCCCGAATTCTTCGGTAGAAAGGCGTCATTTCATGCACATTAAAATCGATGGTAGTCCGCAGAGGCCCGAGACCCACCATTTTTGCATTTTCTTAACTGTTCAATTTTTCATTATGATGTTCAAAAAAGGCAACTGTCATGGCCAAAGTTTGCATTGTTTTTAAATTAAAGCCTCTTTGTTTTAACTTTATTTATTTAGTTGTTTGTTATACCTTACTTTCCTAATTTTGTGTGTTTATGATTATAGTAATATAAGTTACAAACCTGCCAATGTCATGTCATGTCACGAGCTAAATGAACAAAATGAGGCAGGTGACGACAAAGTTGACGATTATGACGAAGAAAGTGAGGAACCAGATTATGTTGTCGAGGAATTTTGGCAGTTGGAGAATCAGCATAAACCAAATCTAGAGGAATCGAAAACGGTGAATTTGGGAGATTCAGAATGTGTTAAAGAGGTTAAGTTAGTATCTGCCTAAATGAAGCTCAGAAAGAAGGCCTAATTCATTTGCTTTCTGAATATACTGATGTGTTCGTTTGGGAAGTCGACGACATGCAAGGGTTGAGTACCGACGTCGTATCTCATAAGCTGCCGATTAACACGGGGTTCGATCCGGTGAAGCAAAAAACTCGAAAATTCAAGCCTGAACTGAGTTTGAAGATTAAGGAAGAGATTACCAAGCAAATAGAGTCCCGATTGGTGGAAGTGACAAAATATCAAACTTGGCTGCCAAATGTTGTTCCGGTCGCCAAGAAAGACGGGAAAATCACGATTTGTGTTAACTATAGAGATCTCAACAAAGCTATCCCGAAGAATAATTTTCCGTTGCCGAATATTCATATTTTGATTGACAACTATGCTAGGCATGAGATGCATTCGTTTGTGGATGAGGAAGACGCAAAAAAGACGGATTTCATTACACTGTGGGGTGTATATCACTACAGGGTGATGTCGTTTGGCCTCAAGAATGCGGGTTCCACCTACATGAGAGCTATGACGACCATTTTTCACGACGTGATCCATAAAGAGATTGAAGTGCGAGGATGATGTCATAATCAAGTCCCGCGAGAGTTCGGACCACTTGACACATCTAAAGAAATTCTTTGATCATCTGTGTCGTTACAACATGAAGTTGAATCCCGCCAAATGCGCTTTGGGAGTTCCATCCAGGAAGTTGTTGAGATTTATAGTCAGCAGGAGGGGTATTGAGCTCGACCGTTCTAAGATTAAAGCAATTGAAGAGATACCCCCAAAGACGAGAAAAGAGGTGATGAGTTTCTTCGGAAGGTTAAACTACATCAGTCGATTTATGGCTCAATCAACTGTGGTGTGTGAGCCTATTTTCAAGCTGCTGAAGAAAGACACCCCGACAAAGTGGATTAAAGAGTGTCAGACTGCTTTTGACGCTATCAAGAACTATTTGTCAAATCGACCAGTATTGGTTCCTCAGCGAGAAAGGAGTCATTTGTTGCTGTACTTGTCTATCTCAGATAGCGCATTCGGATGCGTACTTGGTCAACACGATGAGACAGGAAAGAAGGAAAGGTCTATATATTATATAAGCAAGAAGCTTACTCTATACGAGTCTCGTTACACTTTGTTGGAGAGAACGTGTTGTGCTTTGATGTATCTTTCCCAGAAGTTGAGACATTATTTGCCTTCTTATACTACATACCTCATTTCCAGAATAAATCCACTGAAGTATATCTTCCAGAAAGAAATGCCGACCGAAAAGTTAGCTAAGTGGCAAATGTTGTTGAGTGAGTTTGACATTGTGTATGTGAATCAGAAAGCGATAAGGCACAGGCTTTGTCTGATCATCTTGCAGAAAATCATGTGGATGAAGAGCTGAACCGCTTAAGACTTATTTTTATGATGAAGAAGTGTCATTTGTGGGTGAGGATATTTCTGAAGAGTATCCAGGTTGGAGATTATTCTTTGATGGAGCAGCGAATCATCAAGGTAAAGGTATTGGAGCAGTCTTAGTGTCAGAATCCGGTCATCACTATCCCATGGCGGCTAAGCTTCGATTTAATTGCATGAACAACATGGCTGAATACGAAGCTTGTGTTCTTGGTTTGCAAATGGCCATCGACAGGAATGTCTATGAGTTATTAGTTATTAGAGCCTCAGATCTTTTGATTCATCAAGTCCAAGGAGAATGGGCTGTTAAGAACCCAAAGATTATACCTTACGTACAGTACGTGCAGAAGTTGTGCAAAAGATTTTGTAACATCGAGTTCGGACATACTCCTAGATACAGAATGAATTGGCCGATGTTCTTGCCACAATCGCTTCGATGATTAAACACCCGGACACAGATTATATTGATCCTCTGGATATAGAGTTGAAGGACATCCAATCCATTATTTCCATGGTTAAATAGAACCAGACTGTTTGCCTTGGTATTTTGATATAAAGAAGTATTTGGAATCTGGAACTTATCCTGAAGATGCTACGGCCAACCAAAAGAAGTTGATACGCCGTGTGGCTCTCAATTTCTTTCTAAGTGGACAAGTACTTTATAGGAGGACTCCAGATTTGGGTCTTATAAGATGTATTTATGTTGTTGAAGCTGTGAATCTTATTGAACAGATACATGCTGGAGTCTGTGGTACGCATATGAACGGGCTCACTTTGGCAAGAAAGATCCTACGAGCCGGGTATTTCTGGATGACTAAGGAGAATGATTGTTGCAAATTTGTGCAAAAGTGCCACAAATGGCAAGTGTACGGTGATTTGATCAGAGTGCCACCTCAGGAACTTAATTCTATGAGTTCACCTTGGCCATTTGTAGCTTGGGGAATGGATGTCATCGGTCCGATAGAGTCAGCCGCTTCTAATGGACACAGATTCATTTTGGTTGCCATTGATTATTTTACTAAGTTGGTGGAAGTAGCTTCTTACAAGTCGATAACCAAGAAAGTGGTGGCTGATTTTGTTCGCAACAATCTGATATGTAGATTTCGGGTGCCAGAATCCATCATTAGTGATAATGGTGCTAATCTCAACAGTCACTTGATGAGAAAGATATGTGAGAAATTTAAGATTACTCATCAAAATTCAACTACTTATCGTCCCCAAATGAACGGAGCTGTAGAGGCCGCCAATAAGATTATCAAAAGAATTTTGAGGAAAATGTTTGACAATCATCGAGGTTGGCATGAGATGTTACCATATGCTTTATAGGGATACCGCACGATTGTCAGAACATCGACTGGTGCTACGCCTTACTTACTAGTATATGGAACAGAGGCAGTCATACCTGCTGAAGTTGAGATACCGTCATTGAGAATCATCCAGGAAGCTGAGTTGAGTAATGCTGAATGGCTGAGCAAGAGGATTGATCAATAAACTTTGATTGATGAGAAGAGAATGGTTGTCGTCTTTCATGGTCAGTTGTCTAGGCAGAGAATGGTTCGTGCCTTTCACAAGAGAGTAAGAGCCATAGTTTTCGAAGTTGGTCAATTGGTCCTTAAGCGCATTTTCCCTCATCAAGATGAATACATAGGAAAAATTGCACCAAACTGGCAAGGTCCTTACATGGTTCGTAAAGTATTATCTGGAGGTGCTTTGGTCTTGTCAGTGATGGATGGAACTGTATGGCCGAAACTGATCAACTCAGATGCCTTCAAGAGATACTACGTGTGAAGCTGCGGTTTATATTTCTGTTATTTACTTGTAATCATTATGTTTTCTTGTATTTTTTTTGCTTAAATTCTTATCCCTCCTGTAATGAACTACGTCTCACCTGAATTATCGAGAATGAGATACATAGGCGGCCTATGTCAGCTTCGGTCACCGCATTTACCCCTTTTAATATTTTCTTGTATTTGAACTACGTTCGACCTGAATTCTCAAGAATAAGATACATAGGCAGCCTATGTCGGTCTCGGTCGGTTTCTCTGTAGTTTTTCTTCATTTGTCAACCCTTGAGAAAGGGGGACTATGTTTGACCTGATTCCTGCCTCAACGAGATACGTAGGTGCCATAAGGGTTCAGTCATATCTCCTGGTAAGATTTCTATTCCTCTTTACTATAGAAACTGGGACAGAATTTTTGAGAGGGGCTTAAAAATTGTCAGAAACGAAAAAGATTCTTCTCAGCAAGTCAAGACAGAAGATATTTTGAGATATGCAAATGGTACAGATTTTGAGAAGATCTCAAAATTCCGTGATCTGCTCAGTTACAGTTGAAAGACAGTTAACTTGGACAGAAATTTTGAGGATGGCCTCAAAATTTCAGCATGGGTTTATCTACGAGTCTGGAGTGACTCTGAAACTCCCCAGCGAATAATTGGATAGACCTCAAAGCATAAGACTCAAAGAAGTTTGTTAAGTCTGATATGACACGACTTGGCAGTGACCTTTTTAAGATACTATCTCTCGAAAATTTACTTCTCTTAAATTCCCTTTTATGTTTCATTTGTTTTGGCATAAAATACTTTGTCTTATCTATTAAGAGCCGGGAGATCAAAAAATAACCCGGAGATAGCAGGACTAGGAGCAGACAACTGAAGAAATCGACACAAATCAGTTTTTTTTTACAACTAACAATTTTTCTGTGGACGCAGGTTTATAGCTTTGCTTTGGAATCGGCAAATTCTTCCGATGAATGAATATGAAGAAGTAAGAGGAGGAGAAAACCGTCCCAGAATCGTCTTATGTCACTTATGTCGAAGACTTAAGAATATGAATTGTTTAATTCAATCAATTTCCAACAACATGAAACTTGTAAAGAACGTCTTGCTAGATTCAAAGGTGAATCAAGCGAAAATCTTAAGGGAGAGTTTACGACTTCCGTAAAGGACGCTATTTGCATCACATTACCAAACAAGATAGTGTCGTTAGCCGGAGGGGGTCATTTATTTTATGATCGATCAAGATAGTGCATTACCCAGAGGAAACAATTATTTTATTGTCGAATAAGGTGATGTATTATCTGGAGGTCATTTTACCGTTATCATCATTGGAGATGATATGAAAATCATGCATCGCGAGTCAATGTCCATGCATGGCAGAAAATCATGCATCGCGAGTCAATATCCATGTATCGTGGAAAGTCATGCATCGCGAGTCAATATCCATGCATCGTGGAAAGTCATGCATCGCGAGTCAATATCCATACATCACGGAAGATCATGCATCGCGAGTTAATATTCAAGCCCCGCGGGAAGATATTCAGACCTCGCAAGAAATTATGCATCACGAGAAGATTCTAGGCCTTGTCGAAACTTATGCATCACGAGAAGATTTCATACCTCGCAAAAATTTATGCGTCACGAGAAGATTCCATGCCTCGTCGAAATTTATACATCGCGAGAAGATTTCATACCTCGCTAAATTTTATGCGTCACGAGAAGATTCCATGCCTCATTGAAATTTATGCATCGCGAGAGAATTTTATGCCTCGGGGAAAGTTATGCATCGCGGGAAGATTCATACCTCGCAAAAATTTACGTATCGCGGGAAGATATTCATGCCCCGCAAGAAGCCATGCACGGCTAAAAAAGGAAATTGTGCAGCCCAAGAGAAATATTTATCAATCGGTATCAACTGCATTCTTTTATTTTGATAAAAGTAAACATCAAGAAGAGCATCGAAGACGATGTCAAGAGAAATACTAGCACACGACATCAACTTTCCTTTATGAAGAATACATTGAAGATTATATTGCAAACACAAGACATAAGATTTATTTGCTTTACGTCAAACCAATCGAGTTAACGACAAATGAGAAGGATAACAACTCAGTGCCGACACGGTGCGGACGACATCAAAAGGGATGCAGCACAACGTGGAACTTTTCTTGGCAGCGAACTGGGACATAGTCCAAAGAGGATTGTCAAACTCTTAGGACGCGAGCAGAGGAGCGACTTCCAGCACATTCAAACCACACCCCTATTAGAAGGCATGTGGTTTTCTTTTGGTTTTTGTCAGTTTCGATCTCGCATCCTGAAATTTTTGTATTTTTCGGAGGCAAATTTCTAATCTGAGTGACAATGCACCAAGAGTTTGGAAATTATGTCCGTGTATGTTCTTACCTATGGATGTGAGCCCACCACATTCATGGCTAAGATATTACAAGCCTCCTTTTAATACTCGTTTTGATTTGTCACTTATCCAAAACCAAAGGTTATCTAGTATAATAGATTTCTTTTTCAACCGATCGATTTGAACTATAAACAGTCTGATTCCTGAAGTTTAAGTGTATGTAGACGGGTTCAATGTTAAAACTCGGCTGTATTCCAACATTCGCTATTAAATCTTATTCTCAAGCATTTCGGTGCCTTCATAATTCGGTATTAGGATGACTTTTGAATTTTTTCAAAATTGTGCATTAAATCAAGCATATGGAACTACAAGTGCCTTGAGTTCTCATATAGTCTGAGATATGTAGGGAACCCGTATATAGGGTTCGGCCATAATTTCCGAAATCCATATCAAATCTTGTTGAAAAGATGAATTTGTGGTCGGTCAAAATTGGATTGGTCAATTTCATTTTCCTCGAATTGCTTGCACAATCTTAGGAAAATGAGGGACAGTTGTCAACAACCAATTTTGGCTCTCTATGATAAATTAATTCACGAGCTTCTTAAGATTACAAGCGATTTAAAATAATAGATATTTTGTGAAATTCAAATATACCTTTCAAAACATATATATGTAAGCATATTTTTAAGAATGTGTGAAAATCGTCTTAAAAGTTTTATTTTTTTTTTGGAATGTTTTACTAACTAGTTATGCAATATATTATTCTCTATTTTGGAACTAATTCTTTTAATTACGTCGATTATTTTGTCTAGTCGAAGTTAAGAGGCTTATGCGATTAATTCATAGTGATATTTTTTATCTTTTAATTTTGTTTGGACCAATCAAATTTGGGCTTTTTCTTTTACTATCACCAGCCCGCTCCTCCTAATTTCTTTTTCCCACCTTCCCAGCCCAATAATTCAAGCCTAAAATTTCCTCCATTTTCCGTCAGCCCGTGCAAACCTTAACATTCCCAGCCCAACTTTAGGTTATATATAGTCAGCCCAACCCCTTTTTATTTTATATCTGACCCTTCTTTTACCTCTTCTCAGCCCAACGCAAAAACCCCCCAAATCATCCCTTTTCTCCCGACTGACCCCACCGCCCAAGTTCTTCTTCCCTAGCAAATTAAAACCCAGGAGTTTCTGCAGCTTCAACAAGTATGAAATCCAATTTCACGTGCTCTTCCTTTTCCCTCTTCCAAATCACGCGTGGAAAGAAGGCAGCAACGGATACCTGCAATTTTGCTCTATCCGTACGACCTCTGCAGCAGACAAGACACGCGGAATCATCCTTGGTGTTGTAGGATTGAGCCACGTCGCTTGCCCAGGACGAAGGGTCGATCTCGACCGTCCACCTTCCCTCAAATCCGATCGAATCTCCTAGAATCGAGGGAATATTTGGTGTTCTTTTGGGATAAGGTTTGGAATTAGAATTCCAACTGGGTCGGAAAGTTTTGAAATTTTCTCGTCTTTCCCTCCCTTTGCAAAAAAACCCTAATTCTTGGCCTTTATATAGTCTCTTTTTTTTCCAGCAAGGGATTTTTTTAAGGGAGAAGCCTGAGAAATTTTTGAGAGGGTTTTGGTTGTTTTTAGTTAGAAAATTAGGAAAGCTTTTTATTCTAGTCGAGAATTTAGAGAAGAAGTGATGAAAATAAAGGAAGGAAGTTGTTTTGATCTTTAGTTGTTCTTTACATAACAAGAATAAACAAATTGCTATCCAGACTTCCATTCTTTCGCTCGTGTTCAGTTTCTCGTGCTGAAGTCTGTTCTAGCTCGTCGTTTCTGTTTTGCAGCCCCTCAAGAGGTAACCTTCTATTAATTTTGAGTTTGTTTATGTCGGTTGAACATGTATTTCCTTGCGATTACCTGATAAATTTGCCTGAGTGTGTTCTGTCTAAATTATTTCCTTCATCTTACTTCTATAAAATGAGTAACACGCGCTTCGCTTTCAGGGTAGTTCGATGACTCAGTTTCGTCCGTCTTTTAATTTAATTTTTTGTTCGTGGCGTTTCTTTTTTGTTGTTTACTCGACTATATTGACATGATGGTATCTTCTCGTTTGTGTCAAAAATGATTTTAGTGCTTCTTTTATCAGTTGGATATGTTTGAAAAGATTTATCCCATCATCCTTGAGTTTAGATTTGGTTTTAGATCACTAACTCTGCCCCTAATTGGTTTAGTTCAGCATTATTGTGACTATCCTGTGACGCGAATGATTTTTGCCATCTTGTTCATTTGGTCTCATTTGAATTTATTTATGCTTTCAATGTTCGATGGAGATTTTGTTTATGGTTTTTCCGCATTTGCTGTTAGAATTCCTATTTTTGACCGCTACTGTTACCGTAGTTTTTCTGTTGCAAATCTCCGCATTTAATAATTCTCACAAATAGAAGTAAACAAAAGTTGATTGATTTTTTTTTGGAAAATAAAAAGAAAAAAATATTAAAAATAAATGAATCATTGAAGTCTAGAAATGCAGTGAGTCTTTTTTAATCCAATTTGGATCACTGTTTATCAATATTTCTTACCAATATATATCTATATTTGATTCTAAAATGCACGAGTCGCGAACCGTTTTGTCTTTCTTAGAGTGTCAACTTCTAGCTCGTTTATGCAAGGTGTCAGATCTCAAGTCTTGTTCTTCAGTGAAAAAGTTTTTTTTTTCTTCTAAATTATTAAGTGCTTAGCTTCTTTGTTAAGTTGGACTCGTAGGCCAATTTCTCAAGAATGACAAAGAATTGGACCTTCTTGATAATACCGTATTCACTTTCTAGTATAAAGTTTAATTCCCTAATAAATTTAGTGCCTGTCTGCTCCTTGATGTGTCTATAGTGTTGCTCATGCGGGGGTGATTTTGACTAAAGTACGGGTTTGTTCTTAAATCGTCCTCGTTTAAATGCTCTGTATCTACTAAATTTGTTAGCGTGGGATTGTGATATTTATTATGAAGGAGTAGTACGTGAGATATATCACTGGTCGGTCAGTAACATGATTTTTCTTTCAATACTATGAGTTACTCTAAGCCATACTTTGTTTGCTTAGCTATTCATGCCGACGTAGTCGTGTTTTATTCTAGTCGATTTAATTTTGCCTATTTCATGAGCGTTTATCTGAATGCTTGTTAACTCGTTTGGATCAAGTTGGGCCTTTATATCATTTGATCATTAATCTAAAATGGTGATTATATTTGCCTATGGATTCAATATAAACATGAGTATTTCCTTGTTTTACCTGCCAATTCTCAAAGCTTTCTAGAATTGTATGTTAAAAGTTGTTTGGAATTTTTTTTTCTTTTGCCTCGTGTCTTAGTCATACTAATTTAATATTTCATCATTAATATTGTCTAGAGTATGACATACTGACATTGAGCATAATGTACATAATATTGTTTTATCATATATCTTGTTTACATTGTAAGGTTAAACATAATAGTCTGGTAGCTTGTTATATGAGTTTAGGTTTTGGTCCGATATTAATTTATTCCTCCCTGTCTAACTTAAACACAATCAATGCCAATCTCAATTAGGAATAAGTGATCAGCCGTATGACGATGGGAACTGTAAATAATCGCTTATTTGTTGATGTATTTTGGTTAGTTTTCAAGCCTAATTTAATTTTTTAGCCAACTACATTAGATGCTGGAAAACTGTATGTTAACGGAATGTCTTAGGTGCTTTCAAACCTTCCTAAGACATTAATATGAATCCCCGAACCCCCTAAAAGGTTTTCAATTGATTTTTCTCTGTTTAATCTTTTAAAAAATCAAGTTTTCTTAATTTTCCTAGAAAATTAAGTGGCGACTCTAAAAAGTGAAAAAACCCTTAGAAAATAAATGTTTTTCCTCTTTTCGATAAAACAATATGTATATATTTATAAATACATATATGAATATATACATACAAATATATATATATATAT
>NC_028637.1:66524368-66531916 GCF_001406875.1 Solanum pennellii | reverse complement strand
TATATATATATATATGTATGTATATATATATATATATATATGTATGCATATATATATATATATGTGTATGTGTATGTATGTATGTTGGATGAGATATAAGATTAAATTATGTTAAATTAATCAACTTAACTTTACATACATGATACATAACAGTGACTATATGTGCATGATACATAATAGTGAGTAGATATGCAAAAAACATAACATTAACTTAATGACAAAATATATACAATATATCAGAAACATACCTTTGGAGTAAATTTGACTTGTTGTTCACCCTCGTTAACAGAAACACCAACACCATCCTCAGCTACATCCCCCGCATCATTAGTGAGTTGATGTTCACCCTCGTTACCAGAAACACCAACACCATCCTCAGCTACATCCCCCACATCTATAGTGACTTGATGTTCACCCTCGTTACCAGAAATATCAACATCATCCTCAGCTACACCACCCATCTCAATAAGATCAATCCGTATTTGTGGAGATGTTTGTTTCTCTAAATGAAATGTGCTTGAATTAGTCTCAACATTTATATTTTCCTTGCGTCGACATTGCATAAACTTGGAGTGATTTTCCTTTATCAGTATAACCAGTTCCTTAAATTTCTTGTCAACCGTGAATTATAAATACATTTAGGATAAATATAAATTACCTTTTTGTAAATATATCAAAATAATTAACATACGTAATTTTCCAAATGATCTTTCAACCCTTCAATATTTGGAATTACATAGTTGACTTTTTGAGAATCTGTAGAGCCATGTCCATCCGTAGCCAGGGTCGGAGGCACGTCTGGAATAGAAACATGTACATCAGCAGTCGGGGTCGGAGACATAATTTATTGATCACGCTGACTAGCTTCTGAGACCTTTGTTTTATGTTTAATCACTTTTTTCCTTCTTTTAAGGGGTGGTGGAGGAGATGTATCAGACACTCTAGAAGATCTCGTCAATAACTGTTCGGGAGTTTTGGTGGAGAAATCATCAAAATCATCTTTGTCATTTGGTTGTACTAAGGGTGGTAAAGAAGGAGGAGCATGTTCAACTTCAACTAATTCAAAAGCTTCAAGTCCCTCCGCTGTTGGGAAAATTTTTTAACATGCATTTTGAATGTATCACAACACAGAAAATTATTTAAATGTTAAGACAAGACATAATGTATCACAAAACAGAAAATAATTAAGACACAACACAATGTATCACAACACATAAAATAATGATATTAAAAAGACAAACTTGAAATATTTAATTTTCACAGTAAAAAAGTGTTTAATTTTACCTCTTGGAAAATGCTAGACATAAGCATTTCAAACTTTGCCTTACACACCTCTCCAATTACACATTTTTGGGATGACATTCCATTCTTTCATTAGCAATTTCAATATTTAACTGGGATGCACATTCGTATATCCATATGTTTAGTGCATACGGCAGTCAACATAATTGATAAAAAATTCTACTAACATCAAAATCCTATCTAAGTGAACTGATGAGCTTTGAGAATGAAAGTTGACCCCAAGGATAATCTCGATATCTACCATATGGAACCATTAGAAAATTCACAATAGATATAATTGTATTCTCAAGATTAGTCAAGACGAATGTATGAATAAAGAACAATATAGACATTTGGAGTGCATCCTGATCGTTCTCCCAGTTGCCCATCTTAAACTGTTGGACTAGTTTATTCTTGGTAACACTATTGAGTGCACTGGAAAAAAACTTCTGGAATAGCATACAGGGAGTTGATTCTGGGTATTGAAAATCATTGGTATTGCCTTTGACTTTAACTCCAGTTATTATTGCAAATTCATCTATACCAAATTTCAGGATACACTTATTCGCATGTCTAATATGAAACACAATAGAGTCGCCTTGTTCCAACTCTAACAACAGCAAGCACTTAGTGATTTGTCCTGAAAATTACATTTAGTAATATCTAAAAAGGGTCCAAATATTGTATCCCTAAACAGTTAGAATACATCTCCCTTATAGAGTCTTGAAAATCCTTCAGAAAATTGTTGCTAAAATTGACACCAAACCTTATGGGATTTGTTGGTATGTTTTTTTATCTTGTACTTGAGTGGATGCAATTTGAATAAAATACAATTTTTAATGATATTGATATACATTCTAAATAAAACAACAAATTCCTTTGTGATACATGATACCAGTTTTCAAAGATTCATGATTCATAAAAAAATATCTGATACACATTTAATTCATTTATCATTGTATCGACTAAACACTATAACACATTATAACGATATGTATCAAACATATTATATCTTTCAAAACAATTTAAGGAAGAATAAAAAAGACATACCCTAAGAAATGTGGGTCTGACAATAACTGTTGTTGATATTTTTCTCTTTTTTGGGGGGTATTTTTGCAACCTTTCATTTAGAAAATTACGAAATAGCTTTGTTTGGCTCTTTCCTCAAATTGAAAGGATGATGCGAAGAATTTTTTCTATTTTCTTCCTAATCTTCATCTCAGAATCATATATCCTTCGATTCGTAACATGATCCATATATATGAGAGAAGATAAAGATGAACAAGAGTAAATATAAATTAAAAAATTGACTTTAAGTTCTGATGGAGTAAGAAGAAAAAGAAGAATCAAAGAATAAACGGATGTAATATACAGATTTCAGAAAGTGGAATTTTTAAAATTCAGATTTATGTTGTTTAGAAATGTGTTTGATTGAGAGAGTACTAATTTGAAATACAAAATTGATATGAGTGTAGTTATGGATAAAAAGGATTCAGTTGATTGAGTGTATTTGTGGAGAAAAAATAGGCACGACATAGGGGTGAAACGTGTGTCAGATGAGAGAGAGTGTTATGTATCTACAATATTATGTAAAGTAAAAAAGGAATTTAAGTAATTTTTAAAAAAGTTGGGAAAATTAGAGAATAATAAACTTATAGTTGTATATTAAAGTTATTTTTTCATTAATAAATGCACAACATGTCATTACACATAAATGTTTTCTCATCCTATCATATCCCTTATTTAGAAAAGAGAGTTTGAGAGGACGAACAATGCAATTAAAAATTGTACCAAAAACATTATAAGTTGTACTATAAATTTAGACGAGTTTGATTGGTCATTGAATATCATTTATTTTCAGTGTGAAAGTAAGTCTACACGTGTATTGCACTTCTTTCTCATCAAACCACGTGTAAATTTTCACTTAATATTATTTCCTTCATTTGCATATGACACTATTTTCTTCAATTGATTTCCAATTTCACATAATTTCTCTCTCTAAAACTATACATATTTTCTTTTTAATGGTTCTCAAATTTCATCATGCTTCATTAATCCAAGTCTATTTGAGATGGCAGAAAGTCTCAAGGGTCCATGGAAAGCTACTTGGAAAAGCATGGCACCAACAAAGGTGAAATGTTTTGCTTGGGTATTTAATTTTTTTTTTTTAGGTTTTAAAGCAATCTTTGTTTAGTTATTGCACTCTCACTATCTGTATATTGTCGTTTATTTTTTGGGTTGTTTCAATGAATTTGAATATTCATGTTTGAATTGAGTCATTCAGGTGCAATCTTATGAGACGTGTAGAAAATTTTGTGTTCTTCCATTAAAATTTATACTTAATGATTAACTTAATTTAAGAATTGGTGCAACAAAGGTGTTTACTAGTATCTTCGAACCAAGTAAAAGACTTCTTCATTTCTTTTACCTACAAATATCATTCTTTATTTATACATTTGATATATACATGATTTTTATAGTGTAGGGTTATTACTATCGAAAATATCAAGCAAATCTGAGGGGATGTGTAGTGATGGATCATTGTAAAATGGAGCAAAACAAAGCAATGTGAGACTCAGAGCATGTCTCTTCATCTTTGTGGGCGATATGGTATGTTTAAGTTACAGCGAAATACTTTATTCTAAATGTTCCAGAACGATATGCACTTGATGATCACGCCTCAGTGAGCTTCTCTTTTCTATATTTGTTCATATTTATTCTAGATTGTACATCACTTCATGTACTTAAATAATGGTTGCATTGGTATTAATCTACAAGGTTTGGTCATCTAGAAAGTGAGTACTAAATACCTATGGAGAACAAAAAGTTCATTCGCTTTTTCAGTACATGCTTACAGATGGGGATTAAGATATAGAGGGTTGTTGTGATTAGTTAAATCTACTAAGAGCCACAGAATCAGTATCTTTTATGTTCATTATGGTTGTGTTGACACGTTATTGGACTTAATCTAGAGAGCTAATGCATCTCTTTAGAAAACATTGAAAACAATATATAAGATGTAGAATCTCTTTATGGTGTGAAGTCTTTTGAGAAAAAACTCACAATCATGGCAGACAATATCACAATTATGGCATACAGTATCACAATCATTTACAAGCTTTATGCAAATTTGAACTTAAGTACAATAGACTTTGCATTTGGAGTTCATAGTTGCCTTTGTGAATATGAAAAATTTTCTTTCCCTCTTAGGCTTCTTTTAACTTTAAACCAAAGTTCATTCACAGACTTTTAAATTCTTGGAAAGTATTGTTTCAATATGTTGATAAAGTTCGTCAATCATGTTGATTTTCTATTTTCAACTTATTCAATATATATTGTGTCCTTCATTTTTACAACCATCGATTAGGACTATCACTTTTGTATGGTATTTGCACTTGACTACTCCAATGCCTCTCACGTTACTTCTGGTCCTTTATGTTGACACATAGATAATACGCTCAACTCTATTTGCAGATAAAATTTTGAATCTAATCTAGTAAATTATCGAATACATTCAAAAATAATCACCATATCATTTGATAACTCTATATTTTTAGCTTATGATTTTCTTGTTTATTGTATCATTGTGTAACGAATAACTTTATTCTTTTTGGAAGGCACTCTTATAGTTTTATTTCATGCCATGTTTTAGTTGTCCAAGTAATTCTAAATTACTCGCTCTTTTCTCTCCAATATTCTCTCTTTGTTACTAATTTCTCTATGTTCACAGATGTATTTGTACCACAATATACATCCTTTTTCAAAATGTTTCTTTTCATACTTATTAGACATAGCAACATTTGATACAATAGAAATCCTTTCAAAAAGTGGTCTGAATTTTGTAGTCTTCAAGTGATTTACTGATACATTACATGCATACATTGTGATATTTTCTTGGGAAGAAATCAGGGTGGTCGTTCATTTGTTTGATTAGCAATTATGATGCTATCAGTTTTATTTCGAAAGATCTCTAATATTTAACCTACATCGTATTTAACTTCTTCATAAAATATCAATTACGATATAGTATGATAGGTTCCTGATTTCATTTTGGGTGATGCTTATATGATGCTTGGAAATGACGAGGCAACTAGATTAATCTGGAGACAATTATTCATTAGCGTTTTTTTAAAAGAGAGTCTTACGTCTATTTAAAGGGTTATTGACCTGCCTCTAATAACCAAACGAGGGCATTCCATTAAAAGAATCGATTTTTCATTCTTAATTTGATCATTGTGCTACTCTTTGTTCCTTTGTTTTGTTGAGGCAAGGTATATTGGTATATGATGGTTTGCTCTTTGAATGAATCATCCAATCATATCTTTTAACGTTCAACTTCTATTATCTTCACTCTTAATACCCTCTCTCGAGTAAATAATGGAAAGAGGGAGAAGGGGTAGAAGGATCAAGACAAATGGTTATAACGAGGCTTGACTCAAAGGGATAAGTAACTGACTATAGAAAATAGTTTTCTATGCTATGCTTTGTAATTATCATACAGTGCGGTTTAAAATGTACAAGAAAATTGATATACCAATTTTTTTGAGAAAGAAGTCTGAGCCGATTTGACTAAGATGCTTGACAAATTTAGAGAACATGCATAGTAAAATTTGAATACAAGCACAGGAGAGACACTATTATAACTTGATTTGTACCATTTATGCGTAGAATTTTTGAAGATATGTTTTTGACCTTTCCTAAAGTTTTACATATATACTTTCTAGTCGAATCAACATAACATCAAAACTAAAATTCTTAATTTCAAATACAATGAAACAAAATAAATTTCATTAGTTATTCTGGTGTGTATATGTGAAAGTTGCAAATCTACTTAGTGATCTTTCCTAGATATGATTCTGGTTGTTTTCGTAACATTTCTCCTTGTGTCTGTCTCTTGTAAGTTTCTTTATGTTATTCCTTTCAATTCAACTAATATCCTCTTTTCATTTGTGATCGTTCATTTCACTTGAAGAAATTTTGTCTGGAGAGTTTATGAGAGTTGTGCAATTTTTTTTGTAAAGAGTTTCTTTGCTATATGATTCAGCTTTCCTAATAACATTACTTTTTATGAATAAAGAAGCTAATATTTATGGCCTTTGAGATTCATATCCTTCTGTAATATGTAGGATTTTGGGATGACACGATATGTTTTTATCTTTTGTTATACTTTTCAGTTTTTTAGAGGTTACTTAGCCTTATGTTGGTCTTTGCAAGATAAGAAACATTATTTTTTGTGAATGCAGTTTATTTGTTTATTACTCTAAGATCACTATAAATGAATATTTGCTCACAACATTATATATGTACTTCAAAATATTAATAACGTAATGAAATTTCCTATCAGTTTAGAATAAGTAATTTTGAACATAACTGTAGACTTGAATTATTGGAGAGATATGCATGAATGGACTTTGTGAGGGCAACAAATGAAAAGGCAGTGAAATTGTTAGTTGTGAGAGGTATGTGGTATGTATTTCTACATTCAACTTCTGCACTATATGTTTGAAATATTTGATTTCATAATGACTTGTGACTTTGTAAGTGGTAGTAAACAATAATTTTGTCAGTTCTTGTAAACTTGATGTGTCCTCATCAAAAGGAGAAACTTATGGTATTTCTAGGCAAGAAGTAACTCATTTAGATCACGTGTTGTCTTACTTTTCATTTCTTTGGAGAACGTGTAACATTCTTATAACTGTAGTAAATCGTAGCTAATTGGTTCTGAACTTTTAGTCCTTGTTCTTGATGATTTTGACAAGACATAATTTAAAGAAAAGATGAATGCGCTTGCTGAAATTCAAAAAGGACTATAATTGATGTATTGGAGGAGTGACCCAATAATGATATTTTGCTTCAATTGGATAAATCTTTTCTCAGATTATATGTATGGACGATTTAAATATATTTTATTATTATTTACGTATTTTCCCCATATATGTTCAGACAATTAGTTTTGGGTAAATAAGGTGACTTCAGAAAGTGTTGGTAATAAATAGTTGCAATGCAAAGGACTCACCTACTTGAAGAAAACACTTTTTGCATATACATTTTTGCTAATTACATTAATGATTCTTCATTAGGATTTTCTTTTCTTTGCATACATTTCTTACACTAATTATAATTGATTTTTTTTAACAACCAACATAGGTAAAGGATATGATTTAAGTGGAATTTTCAATTCTATAGAATGCATGTAAAAATTTATCGATGAGAAGTTATGTGATTACTTAATATTTTGTTAGAACAATAATTTAATATGTATATATA
>NC_028637.1:66520993-66524034 GCF_001406875.1 Solanum pennellii | reverse complement strand
TATATATATATATATATATATATATATATATATGATAGGAAGGAACAATGACTAACTATTCATTCGATGAAAACTCCGAAAATACCCACAATTAGCACAAACAGTTTCTTCTTTAGTTCCATCATCACCCTTCTTCATAAATTGCCGACATCCATCAACCGAATAGTCACTAAACTTAGTAGCATGATTTTTAGGCATATATCATATTTTATCGTCATATCACCATTTGGATTTTAGCTTGTGTTGCTTGTCATTTGCTATTTTTTTTTATTTTGGCTAAAGCTTTAAGGGTGAAGTTTTAGTTTTTGCCTTTTGGTTTGAGTTTAAACGGTCTTTAATAGTGTGAATAATTATTTAATTTTCAACACACAATTAATTTTCTGTTGACATAATTTATGATGAGATTATCTGTAATAAAGTAAGTTTACGTAAGTGATGCTACATTAAAACATTGTGTAAATGGTGTTTTTGCTAATTGTGGGCGTTTTAGGAGTTTTCATCGAATGAATAGTCAGTCATTGTTTCGTCTTCCAGTATTTCGGTCTCGCTTCATTTACCCACATGGTGGTGGAAGTGCACCAATTGATTTTCATCATTTAACGGCTCGAGTTATGCCAGTTAAGTACATTATGAGGCCTGTTTTCTACTATTATTCAAAATCTGATAAATCTTCAGTCCATGAGAATGTTCTCTATGATTTTTGTCGGCGTCATTACTAAGAATGAATATTAACTAAGAATGCAATCTCTATTTTATTAGCATAAATTTATGGTAATAATTTCTAATATGTTTTTTTACATAAGAAAAGAGAAGGAAGAATTTAAGTTGAATTCAATTTTAATAAATTGTGTAAGCTCTTATTTTTATATGGTTATCTAGATGCTTAAATAAATAGAATTATGATTTGTTTGATTAATTGTTTCTTGCAACATTACAGTAAGGAAAATAGAGTAAATGTGTACATTTGAATGTCAAACGCTTATATCATATCGTTTATTTACTATATCTTTTATTCATTAAGTTTTTGTTTATCGCAAAAATTACCATATAATTCAATTACTTAACAAAGGAAAAAATTTATATTCTAATCTTTTGAGTTGGTTGTTTAATTATTTAAATATTTTTATTTTGTAAAACATGTATTTATTTCACATTGAAGCCATGCTTTTATTTCTTCAACTGAAAAAATAATAATAATAAAATAGCATGTTCATCTTTTCTCAACTTAGATAGATTTTTATTTAAAAACAAACAAAACAATATCAATTGTTCTAAAAAAAAATTAATGCCGAGTAAATTAAATACACGAAATAACATAATAGGTGTGATTTTTCAATTTTGTTACAACCTTTCTTGGTTTATTAAAAAAAACTAATAATGTATTTAAGTACTTAAATTACAATACATTAATATACAATTATTTTGTTGACAAAACACATTTTAAATTTATAAAACGTAACAATTTAAATATTCAATTTATTCTATTAAAAGAATGAGTATTTGATTTGCATTGATTCGTCACATTTTCCACTGTTTTGAATCAAGATTAAAATGTTGAATCAAGATTAAAATGTTGCTACCATCACCATACTTGAAAATGAAGTGATCCTTTCACTAAAAACAAAGATTGATTTTACTCAAAATTTCTAAAGTAAATCATTGAAAATTGATATAAATAATGACATTAATAATTGCAAAAATATATTATGTAAAAGAGAATAAATAAATAAAATCATAGATATTGAAAAGAAAATCAAGAGAAAATAAAGAAAAGAATGTCAACAACTCATGTTGCACACTTAATTGTTATTATTTTATTTAGGGAAAATGCACAAGTACCCCCTCAACCTATGTCCGAAATCTCAGAGACAAACTTATACTATACTAAGGTCGGATTACCCCCCTGAACTTATTTTATAAGTAATTTTCCACCACTTATTAGCTTACGTGACACTAGTTTGAAAAAAAAAGTCAACCATCATTGGGACCACAAGGTAGTGCCACGTAGGCTAAAAAGGGGTAAAAAATTATTAATAAAATAAGTTCAGGGGGGTAATAGGACCTTACTATAGTATAAGTGTGTCTCTGAGATTTCGGGCATATGTTGAGGGGGTACTTGGACATTATCCCTTTTATTTATCATGTTTTTCTTAATTTATTTGTTTACCTTACTTGCTAGGTTTTTATAGAGGCTCTTTGATAGATTGAGAAAAAAAGGTTTCTATAGAGGCTCTTTGATAGATTGAGAAAAAAAGGTTTCTATCGAGGCTCTTTGATAGATTGAGAAAAAAATAAAAATTATTGTTAAGTTTCAAAAGGTCTTAGTTTACTATAAATAAATGACTTTAAGACAATTATTTATCGATAATTATATAATTATCATTATATTATATTTTAGTGACAATAATAAATATGAATATTTATAGTGAATACTCTATGTAAATTTTGTTAAAGACTTTAAGTGATCTTACCTTAAGTGATCAACAATTTGATCTATATTATATAGAACCCATGATTCTACTTACCATAATTTACCAGAAAAAAGTTAGTGCGAACTTCCTTCAGAATGAGATGCAAAAGCACGCTCTCATACCAAACCACATAAATAAAGTTGGCTTTAATTGCACATAGAAGTGACATACGAGCGAGTCGAATTCAATATAAATCGATTAAAAAATGAATTAAATAAAAATAGATAAATTATTCGACTCAATACATATTTAAAATGGGTAAAACGAGTTACCCAATGAATAATATGGGTAATTATATTACCCATATTATATTAGAAATCTTGTTAAAATCTTCATAAAAAAAATAATTTTTTTTATCACTTCACTCCACCCCTACCAGCTCCCCCCCCCACCTCCCAAAAAATGTAAAAAATAAATGAATAAAAAAAATAAAAAATTTCACCCAACTCCTACCAGCCCCCACCCCCTACTCCTTACCAGCCACCCCCCCGAACCCATCCCAAAAAATTAAAGAAATTTTACAAAAACTTCATTATTCTTTTTTTTAAAAAAAAAACATAAAATAAAATT
>NC_028637.1:66495682-66520855 GCF_001406875.1 Solanum pennellii | reverse complement strand
ACCCCATACAAAAAAATATTAACAAAATTTTTATTTTTTCATTAATATTTTTTAATTTCTTTTGATCACCCACCCCGCTAGAACCCCTCCCTCATCCCCTTACCCCCTACCAGCCCCAGCCCTACCATCCTTATCCGAAATTAAATGTAAAAAAAAGATACATGTTTTTTATTAAAAAAAATATTTAAGAAAAAATACTTTCCTACTATCCAACCCTTTATCACTTTTTTTGTTTGTTTGCATTTACCCATTTTATCCATTTAACTATCCATTTTTAAATGGATAGTATGGGTATTACTCATTTTTTACCCATTTTCAAATAAATTGCATACCCAATTCATTCAATATGGGTAATATAAACATATTATTTACCTATTTTGTCACTCCAACACATAATCTTTTGTAACAAGACAAGCATATTAAAGAAGGCTTGAAAGAAAAGTCTGTCATCTCAGGCTCCTTGTTAAATATCCTGCATCGGAAAAGCTATTCCTTTATGGAGAGACTTCCCCTCTCTAATTGCATCTAAAGAGACTAAAGTGATATTCTTCTCATCCAACTAAAAGAAATCTGATGGGACAACAACGGTCGCATATGAATCTTAACTTAGATGTTGCGATAAACACAACTGTCAATATCCTTTTGACCATTCGACTATTGCTAAATACATGGGACACCTACTTGGCCATTCAGTACTCGCCAATAACAGCCACAGGTCTATCTTTTTCTAATGTCAAATGCATTAATGCATGCAGCATCGACTTAAAAATAATGGTACGACACGGTGTCACATGTTCATCTTCTATAGTGATTCATTTAGATGCAAAATTATAGGTACCATCTTGTTTTAGGAAAAAAAGTTACATTTATATCATATACAAATGATACCTATCTTGCAATTTGCTCAGTGAGGAAACTAACAAGAAAAAGGAGATCTTTCTCTCTACTTGATACATCCTCTATCAAAAATGTATAAGTTGTTAAGAATTATTTTGATTGATGACATCTTATTTTATTTCATTTTTCATATCCAGACTTGTTTTACATATTCTGATTGGTTAATTCAAACTACCTTATTATCTTGGCTACAAATTTAACAACAAAAGAAACTTTTCACCAATTCAGGTTGTTGGTAACAACTATTAAAATGAGGACATGCTTATAAGTTATCAACTCATATTTAATATTATACAATTTGACCATCAGCATATAAGTCTCTGCACATACTTTTCTGTTCAAAATGAGATTAAAAACTCAGTTCAAATCCCAGCAAAGGCAAGAAAAAACGATTTTTCTCTAATCTTCCTAAGCATACCCAAAACCTTCATCAGTCATAAAATAGTATATACTAAAAAAAAATTAAAAAAATCAATATATAGAGATTGTAATTAATCATACAACTAAATGTCAATCCCAAATTAATCAGCATCGTCTGTCTATACGAAAATTGTACATCTAATTCAGTACATTTGGACCCGACTTTGGGAAGAAAAAAAGGAGGAAAAAGCTCACCCGATCATAGTCATTTTGAAAGAGGATTTGAGATAGAAGAAGAGAATCATAAGAGAATTTTGCACCAACTTTCGGGTATAGAAGCTTCTGGCGGTGTCATCGCTGCAGAATCTGACGGTGTGCTCTATATCGCTCCATTTCACCGCCAGCGTCAACTCTTTCACTATCATCGGAGACACTGCCGACGATGATTCCGAAGCCATTTTTTTTGTTACATCTCAAATGCACTAGGTACACTTCACTAAAAAGTACAATGTTTACGCCTCTTTACTTATAATTTTTTTTATTAAAAAATTTGAAAGTGGATTACAATTTACAATCTAGGAATTATACATTCACATTAAGTTTAAAATTTTTCAATGGAATCGTTAGAGAGAAAAATATTTTCTAAATTTTTCGATAAGTCATATTATTTAAATA
The DNA here is from genome assembly GCF_001406875.1 of Solanum pennellii. NCBI lineage: Eukaryota > Viridiplantae > Streptophyta > Magnoliopsida > Solanales > Solanaceae > Solanum > Solanum pennellii. The sequence continues at coordinate 66,518,923 of NC_028637.1, read as the reverse complement.
TATTTATTTATTAAATAAGCTTCTTTAATTTAGTAAAAAGATGCTTACATGAAATCTTAAAAAAGATAATCATAAATGGTGCTGAATCTTTGTAAGTGAGCTAGAATTGGGTCGGTTATGGGAAAAAGAGTGGGCTATGATTTGGATTTAAGTGTTAAATTGTTACAAACTGCACAGGAGTGTTGCTGAAAGAGTTAGAGAAAATGACCAACATCTGGCCTTTTCATGAGTTTGAGATGAATTGATTAGGTTTGGTTAAATTTGTAAATAAATAATAGCCCCAATAAGTTTCAATCATAACCAAATCGAATTAATCGATGAATTGATTAAAATTCAAACAAGATGAATTAATATAAATTAATTAACGGGATTCTTAAAGATAGCAAAATAAAATAAATCAGTACCCCCTCAACGTATGTTTGTAATTTCAGAGACACACTTGTACTATACTAAGGTCATATTACTCCCCTGAACTCATTTTATAAATAATATTCTACTCCTTTTCAGCCTACGTGGCACTAGTTTCAAAAAAAAAAATCAACACACGCTGGGCCCACAAGATAGTGTCACGTAGGACGAAAAGGGTTAGAAAATTATTTATAAATAAGTTCAGGGGGGATAATAGGACCTTACTACAGTATAAGTGTGTTTCTGGAATTTCGGAAGTAGGTTAAAGGGGTAGTTGTTCATTATCCCAAATAAAATGATTAACTTAATAATAAAATAAATAATGCAATGTATAAACAATTATATATCTAAAATAATTAATCAAATATTTAGTTAAAACAAATATTTTTTAACACGATTTTCAATAATTCACAAAATATACTAATTATATTCATATTTATGTAACACATATATATTATCTAAAAATTATAATAAGTGAAAAAACTATTTAAAATAACTTGCAAATTTTATTATTTTTTCTTGAAATTTAATAAAACTAATTATTTTAGATCGTTTGAAATTGAAGAAGCTTGAAATGATTAATTTATATTGTGAAGGTCCAAACTTGGGTGTCAACAACTGTTCCTCGTTTGACTTATATTTATGAAATAAATTCAAGGCAAATGAAATTGACGAATCCAATTTTGAACGACCACATTTTCATCTTTTTCGGAAAAGGAATTTTTTACGGACTTTAGGAATCATCGTCGAACCCCAGTATCGAGTTTCCTACATATCTCAGGCTATATGAGAATTTAGGCCACGTGTAGTTCTATACGCTTGATTTGCCGCACGATTTTAAAAGAATTTAAATGTCATCCCGCTAGGAAGGCACCAGAATGCTCGAGAATAATATTTAAGAGCGAATGTTGGAATACATTTGAGTTTTAACGTTAATCCTGCCTACATATCCCTCAGCTTAGGGAATCAGGCTGCTTGTAGTTTGACTCGGTCAATTGAAAGATACTCTATTATGCCAAATTAACTTTGATTTTGGAAGAGTGACAAGTAAGTTGAGTATGGAAAAGAGGCTCGCAAATGTGTTGTACTTCACACCCATATTTAAGAACTTTTACAGACATAATTTCCAAAGTTCTTGGTGCATTATCACTCATATTGGAAATTTGCCTCCGTTGAAAACCAGAAACTTCTGGATGCAAAACAAAACTGATAAACCTAAATAAAAATATGTATGTCTTCTGAAAAGGTGTGGTTTGATTGTGGTGTAAATCCACTTCAGCTTGTGTCCTAAGAGTTTGATATTTCTCTTCCGACGATGTCCCAGTTTGCTTCTAAGAAAAAAGTTCCACATTGTGTTGCATCCTTGTTGATGTCGTCAGCACCTGTGGTTGAGAATTCATCCCTTTGGATTCCCTTGACAAAGACTAATATAAACTTGTAAGTAGAAATTGTAATGTAAAAAGTGGTAGCATCTTTTACGATGCATTATCAGTTGCTCTTGCTGTGAAAGATGTCATATAAGTATGTGCAATATATGTCTGCACGCTCAAAGTAAATAATTAGTAGATATAGTGCCTATTTAGCTAGTAGTTTGAGTCTAAAAATAAAGACAAACCATTCATATAACAAATGGGTATATCTTAATGGATAAACATAAACATCTTTTTCAACTAGATGAGAAAATAAAGAAGTATTGAGTGTAAAAGATAATGGATACCGCATTCGAACAAAATTGTCATTTATAACTCATGGTTTGCTGAGGATTTGGAGATGTCATTGTTTGTTTTTGCATGGAGAACTCCAATATTCTCTGAAACGAGCCACATGTCTCAATTTGTAACGACCTGTTTGGTCGATTCGAGCAGTAGAGTTTATTTCTGATAATAACTGACTGGATCGACGGATCCTGCAACGGACCGTCATGGGCACGACGGACCGTCGAGGGTCTCGTTCCAAAACACTTCAACCCTGAAAAATTTGGGTACGGGGATCAACTCTCTGAACTTCGCGACAGAACTGCAGCACGGACCGTCGTAGACACGACGGGCCGTCACAGACCTTTCTACTAAAATTGAGTCTCTGAACTCTGTGACGACCCTGCAGGACGGACCGTCGTAGGCACGACGGGCCGTCACGAGTGGCGTAATTCCACACGGGTCGGATTTCTGCTAAAGTTTTAAAGGGGTGTTTTGGACTATTCCTGATTATAATTATAAAATTTGTGGGTTAATGTTAATAAGTTATTTAGTCAGGGATTAAAGGAGATAACCTTGAAATAAATAGTGGGTTACTTTTATCATCTTTTATACTTAATCACATGATAATTAGTGTAAAAGAAAAAGGGTTTGAAGAAGAGAAAATTTAAAAAGAAAACAAGAGAGAACGAGCGAGAGAGAGAGAAGAACGAAGAGACAGCAAGGACATTGGAGAAGTAGATTGCTTGATCACGATTCTTCGGTGGAGGTAGGTTATGGTTTATGCTATTTCATAGTAAACTCTAACTAGCGAATGATATGTATTGGGTGATATTGTAAATTCTTCTATATGCTTAATTGTGTGGTTGCATGATGTAATTCAGTAATTGCAATGGATTGGAAAGATGAGGCTGTGAATCTTAAACCTTAAAATCTCCCTATTAATGATGATGCCTTGACATAAAGGAAGGCTTGATGTACTAAAGTAATGATACTAGGGGATCGGGTGTCACGAACCGACACGTAGTATTAGGGGATCGGGTGTCACGAACCGACACGTAGTATTAGGGGATCGGAGTGTCACGTACCGACACGTAGTAGTAGGGGATCGGAGTGTCACGTTCCGACACCAGGAGAATAAAGAGAATGAATCTTGAATTATGTTAATATACTCAAATTTAAAGAACCACTTCCCAAAATGAGTATGGTGTGAAGGCTTGAGTCCTCATAGATGTGCTGGGTGTTGTGGCCAATGGTTATGGTACTTGTTGTTGTCACCTGTTGAGTATGTAGTTGATTTTATATTATTATTTGATATATATTGTTTTCTATTTTGAGTTGGCCGATGATACCTACTCAGTACGTGTTCCTTGTACTGACCCCTACTTGTATTCTTTTTCTTTGTTAATTATGGAATGCAGCAAACGTGCCATCAACTTCGACTCGTCCGCAACTCTAGCCAGTCTTCAGCATATCAGATTTCAGGGTGAGCTATTGTTCCTAGCTTGGACTGGATTCTCTCATTCGTGTCTTGATGTCCTTGAAGTTCGGACATGGACCATTCATTTACTTATTTTAGTTTCTTAAATACTCTTAGATTTAGTAATTTGAGGATAGATGTTCTTGTGGTGATGACTTCCAGATTTTGGGAATAATAAGTATTAAATTTTAGAAGTTATTTATTGGTTATATTAATGATATTTTCAGTCTTCCGCATTATATTCTGTTCATTATGGGTAAATGACTGGGGATTAGATTGGTTGGTTCGCTCACATAAGAGGATAAATGTGGGTGCCACTCGCGGCTCGTTTTGGGTCGTGACAAACTTGGTATCAGAGCATTAGGTTCGTTGGTCTCATCACACAAGAACGAGTCTAGTAGAGTCTTGAGAAACGGTAGGGGGATGCCTTTACTTTTCTTTAAGAGGCTATAGGACTTTAGGAAAATTCCATTCTTTCTTTCTTTCGTACTATTACTTGGATCCAATTTGTATCTAGGTGATACAAATTGGTATCTGACATCCTCACTCTATTTCGCAGATGGTTAGAACTAGAGCAACAACTGTGTCAACACCAACACCGGCAAGACAGGATGCGTCTGAGCCAGCCACTGGGGCTGTAGCTCGAAGAGGAGCAGTGGCAAGAGGCCGTGGTAGAGATCGCGGGAGGACGTCCTCTAGAGGTAGAGGACAAACACCTGGTCCAACTAGTACTAGAGCAGTGACTCCTCCACCGACTGATGAGGTAGTAAGAGAGGGTGAGGAAGGGGAAAATGAGCAAGTGCAAGATGAGGAATTACCACCCCAACCTACCCCAGAGATGATTAACCAGGTTCTTGCTTATCTTACCGGTTATCTGACCAGGGCCAGACACCTCCAGTGTTTTCTGCACCATCACCTCAGGTTCCGGGAGTACAACATGCAGCTGCTGTGGCTCCCCGCATGGATGCCTTATTGGAAATAGGCACGTTTCCTCGATTGACTACACGGCCTATAATGACGAGTGATCAGCATGAAATTTTCACTAAATTCTTGAAGTTGAAACCTCCAGTCTTCAAGGGTGCTGAATCTGAGGATGCTTATGATTTTCTGGTTGATTCTAATGAGTTGCTACATAAGATGGGCATAGTAGAACGATTTGGCGTTGAGTTTGTGACCTATCAGTTTCAGGGGAACGCCAAAATGTGGTGGCGGTCATATGTTGAGTGTCAACCAGCACAGGCACCACCTATGACTTGGGCATCATTCTCTAGCTTGTTTATGGAGAAGTATATACCCCGGACTTTGAGGGATAGGAGGAGAGATGAGTTCCTAAGCCTAGAGCAAGGCAGGATGTCGGTTACTGCTTATGAGGCTAAGTTTCGCGAGCTATCCAGGTATGCCACCCAACTTTGCTTCAGTCCACAAGAGCGGATTCGCCGTTTCGTGAAAGGGTTGAGGTCAGATTTGCAGATTTCAGCCTTACAGGTAGCTGCTACAGCAAAATCCTTTCAGGAGGTGGTAGATTTTGTGATAGAAGTGGAAGGGGTGAAGCCAGACGACTTCACCATGGCATCGACATCTAAGAAGTTTCGTAAGGGAGGTGAGTTTAATGGTTCTTACTCCAGAGGACAGGGTTCAGGAGGTTACCCAGCCCGACCTATTCAGTCTTCACTGCAGGCTGTAGCTGGGGGTCCATCGCAGACCAGCCAACATTCCTCTGAGTTTGGAGGTTACCCCCAGACTTCGTCATTCTCACAGAGACCCATGCTTGACCCCAGAGAGTGTTATGGATGTGGGGAGACTGGACATATTAGGAGATATTGTCCAAAACAGAGTTACAAACCCCCAATAGTCAGAGGTAGAGGTGGTCATGGAAGAGGTCGCCATTCTGGAGGACGTGGTGGCCAAGGTAATGGAGGTCACCAAATCAACCGGGGTGGCGGGCAAACTGGAACTACTGCAGCGCAACATGGTAGGGGCAACGGGCAGACAGGTGATAGGGCTCATTGTTATGCTTTCCCTGGGAGGTCTGAAGCGGAGACATCTGATGTTGTTATCACAGGTAACCTTTTGGTTTGTGATTGCATGGCTTCTGTATTATTTGATCCTGGATCCACATTTTCATATGTATCTTCCTCATTTGCTATTGGTCTTGATTTACATTGTGGTTTGCTTGACATGCCCATTCGTGTCTCTACTCCTGTGGGTGAGTCAGTCTGTGATAGTTGAGAAGGTGTATAGGTCTTGTCTTGTGACCTTTGTGGGGAACAATACTCATGTGGACTTGATTATTCTAGAGATGGTTGATTTCGATGTAATCCTGGGTATGACTTGGCTTTCTCCAAATTTTGCAATCTTAGATTGTAATGCTAAAACTGTGACATTGGCCAAGCCTGGGACAGATCCGCTAGCGTGGGAGGGTAACTACACTTCCACCCCAGTTCGTATCATCTCCTTCCTTCGTGCTAAGAGAATGGTGAATAAGGGTTGTTTAGCTTTCTTGGCCCATCTCAGGGATGGTACTTCCGAAGTACCTTCGATTGAGTCTGTTTCGATAGTCCGTGAGTTTCTGGACGTGTTCCCTGCAGACCTTCCTGGCATGCCACCAGATAGGGATATTGACTTTTGTATTGATCTGGAGCCGGGTACTGGCCCCATTTCCATACCTCCTTATAGAATGGCTCCAGCAGAGTTAAGGGAGTTAAAGGCCCAACTTCAGGAGTTGTTAGGTAAAGGCTTTATTAGACCAAGTGCATCCCCTTGGGGTGCTCCTGTTTTATTTGTGAAGAAGAAAGATGGAAGTTTTCGGATGTGCATAGACTACAGGCAGCTGAATAAGGTAACTATTAAGAACAAGTATCCTATTCCTCGAATTGATGATTTGTTCGATCAGTTACAAGGTGCTTGTGTCTTCTCTAAAATTGATCTGAGATCCGGTTATCATCAATTGAAAATACGGGCAGCAGATGTGCCAAAGACTGCTTTTCGAACTAGGTATGGGCATTATGAATTCTTAGTAATGTCCTTTGGACTAACGAATGCCCCTGCTGCTTTCATGAGCTTGATGAACGGGATTTTTAAGCCATATCTGGATCTCTTTGTGATCGTATTCATTGATGATATACTGATATACTCAAAGAGCAGGAAAGAACATGAAGAGCATTTGAGAATTGTATTGGAGTTGTTGAGGGAGAAAAGACTTTATGCCAAATTCTCCAAGTGTGAGTTTTGGCTAGATTCAGTGTCCTTCTTGGGGCACGTGGTTTCTAAGGATGGAGTGATGGTGGATCCTTCTAAGATCGAAGCAGTGAAGAGTTGGGTAAGACCTACTAATGTGACAGAGGTAAGGAGCTTTGTTGGTTTAGCTAGCTACTACCGTCGATTTGTCAAGGGATTTTCTTCTATTGCTTCGCAGCTAACAAATTTGACTAAGCAGAATGTTCCCTTTGTATGGTCGGATGAATGTGAAGAAAGTTTTCAGGAACTCAAGGCCTTGTTGACTACTGCACCAATTCTTACCTTGCCAGTGAAAGGCAAGAATTTCATTGTTTATTGTGATGCATCTTATTCTGGGTTGGGTGCAGTGCTAATGCAAGAGAGAAATGTGATTGCTTATGCTTCAAGGCAATTAAAAGTGCATGAACGTAACTATCCGACCCACGACTTGGAGTTGGCTGCAGTCGTGTTTGCATTAAAGCAATGGAGACATTACCTATATGGGGTTAAGTGTGAAGTCTATACAGATCATCGTAGTTTACAGTATGTCTTTACTCAGAAAGATTTGAATTTAAGACAGAGGAGATGGATGGAACTACTGAAGGACCATGATGTTACTATATTGTATCACCCAGGAAAAGCTAATGTGGTGGCAGATGCTTTAAGTAGAAAAACAGGGAGCATGGGTAGAAAGCCACTTACAAGTTTCTAGACGCCTATTGGCTAGAGAGGTCCAGACTTTGGCTAACGACTTTATGAGGCTGGAAATATTAGAGAAAGGAGGATTTTTGGCCTGTGTGGAGGCAAGATCTTCTTTTCTTGACAAGATTAAGGGAAAAATATTTGATGATGAAAAGCTGAGCCGAATTCGGGATATGGTGTTGCGAGGAGAGGCCAAAAAGGCAATAATTGATGAAGATGGCGTTTTAAGAATTAATGGGAGGGTATGTGTGCACCGTGTTGATGATTTGATCCACACCATTCTTACAGAGGCTCATAGTTCAGGATATTCTATACATCCTAGTGCAACCAAGATGTACCGTGACCTAAAGCAACATTTTTGGTGGAGTAGAATGAAGCGTGACATTGTTGATTTTGTCGCCCAATGCCCAAATTGTCAGCAGGTAAAGTATGAACACCAGAGACCCGGAGGAATGCTTCAGAGAATGCCCATTCCAGAATGGAAGTGGGAAAGAATTTCAATGGATTTCGTGGTTGGTCTTCCAAAGACATTAGGTAAGTTTGATTCTATTTGGGTAATTGTTGACACATTAACTAAGTCTGCTCACTTCATTCCGGTTAAGGTGACTTACAATGCAGAGAAGTTAGCCAAACTCTACATCTCAGAAAATGTTCGATTGCATGGAGTTCAACTTTCCATCATATCAGATAGAGGTATGCCATTTACTTCTAAGTTTTGGAGAACACTGCATGCTGAATTAGGTACTAGGTTGGATCTTAGTACTGCATTCCACCCTCAGACAGATGGACAGTCTGAGCGAACGATTCAGGTGTTGGAGGATATGCTTCGTGCATGTGTGATAGAATTTGGTGGTCATTGGGATAACTTCTTACCCTTAGCAGAGTTTTCTTACAATAATAGCTATCACTCAAGTATTGATATGGCCCCATTTGAGGCGCTATATGGGAGTAGATGTAGGTCTCCCATTGGTTGGTTTGATGCATTTGAGGTGAGGCCCTGGGGTACTGATCTTCTGAGGGAATCATTAGAGAAAGTGAAATTCATTCAAGAAAAGCTTTTAGCGGCGCAAAGTAGGCAGAAGGAATACGCAGATCGAAAGGTTAGAGACTTGGAGTTCATGGAGGGTGAACAAGTCTTGCTGAAGGTTTCACCCATGAAAGGGGTGATGCGGTTTGGTAAGCGAGGTAAGCTTAGTCCGAGGTATATTGGTCCATTTGAAGTGCTGAAGCGCGTGGGGGAGGTGGCTTATGAATTGGCATTACCTCCAGGACTCTCAGGAGTGCACCTGGTATTTCATGTGTCTATGCTGAAAAGATACCATGGGGATGGAAACTACATTATTCGTTGGGATTCAGTTCTTCTTGATGAGAATTTGTCTTATGAGGAGGAGCCTGTTGCTATTCAAGATAGAGAAATCCGCAATATGAGATCAAGGGAGATTGCATCTATCAAAGTTCAATGGAAGAATCGGCCAGTTGAAGAGTCCACTTGGGAGAAGCAGGCTGATATGCAAGAAAGATACCCACACCTTTTTACAGATTCAGGTACTCCTTCTCGCCTTTGCTTTCCTTCTTGTGATCGTTCGAGAACGAACGATTTAAATTGGTATCTATTGTAACGACCTGTTTGGTCGATTCGAGCAGTAGAGTTTATTTCTGATAATAACTGACTGGATCGACGGATCCTGCAACGGACCGTCATGGGCACGACGGACCATCGAGGGTCTCGTTCCAAAACACTTCAACCCTGAAAAATTTGGGTATGGGGATCAACTCTCTGAACTTCGCGACGGAACTGCAGCACGGACCGTCGTAGACACGACGGGCCGTCACATACCTTTCTACTGAAATTGAGTTTCTGAACTCTGTGACGACCCTGCAGGACGGACCGTCGTAGGCACGACGGGCCGTCACGAGTGGCGTAATTCCACCAGGGTCGGATTTCTGCTAAAGTTTTAAAGGGGTGTTTTGGACTATTCCTGATTATAATTATAAAATTTGTGGGTTAATGTTAATAAGTTATTTAGTCAGGGATTAAAGGAGATAACCTTGAAATAAATAGTTGGTTACTTTTATCATCTTTTATACTTAATCACATGATAATTAGGGTAAAAGAAAAAGGGTTTGAAGAAGAGAAAATTTAAAAAGAAAATAAGAGAGAACGAGCGAGAGAGAGAGAGAAGAACGAAGAGACAGCAAGGACATTGGAGAAGTAGATTGCTTGATCACGATTCTTCGTTGGAGGTAGGTTATGGTTTATGCTATTTCATAGTAAACTCTAAATAGCGAATGATATGTATTGGGTGATATTGTAAATTCTTCTATATGCTTAATTGTGTGGTTGCATGATGTGATTTTGTAATTGTAATGGATTGGAAAGATGAGGCTGTGAATCTTAAACCTTAAAATCTCCCTATTTATGATGATGCCTTGACATAAAGGAAGGCTTGATGAACTAAAGTAATGAGATTAGGGGATCGGGTGTCACGAACCGACACGTAGTAATAGGGGATCGGGTGTCACGTACCGACAGGTAGTAGTAGGGGATCGGAGTGTCACGTTCCGACACCAGGAGAATAAAGAGAATGAATCTTGAATTATGTTAATATACTCAAATTTAAAGAACCACTTCCCAAAAGGAGTATGGTGTGAAGGCTTGAGTCCTCATAGATGTGCTGAGTGTTGTGTCCAATGGTTATGGTACTTGTTGTTGTCACCTGTTGAGTATGTGATTTTATATTATTATTTGATATATATTGTTTTCTATTTTGAGTTGGCCGATGATACCTACTCAGTACGTGTTCCTTGTACTGACCCCTACTTGTATTCTTTTTCTTTGTTAATTATGGAATGCAGCAAACGTGCCATCAACTTCGACTCGTCCGCAACTCTACCCAGTCTTCAGCATATCAGATTTCAGGGTGAGCTATTGTTCCTAGCTCGGACTGGATTCTCTCATTCGTGTCTTGATGTCCTTGAAGCTCGGACATGGACCATTCATTTAATTATTTTAGTTTTCTTAAATACTCTTAGATTTAGTAATTTGAGGATAAATGTTCTTGTGGTGATGACTTCCAGATTTTGGGAATAATGAGTATTAAATTTTAGAAGTTATTTATTGGTTATATTAATGATATTTTGAGTCTTCCGCATTATATTTTGTTCATTATGGGTAAATGACTGGGGTTTAGATTGGTTGGTTCCCTCACATAAGAGGATAAATGTGGGTGCCACTCGCGGCTCGTTTTGGGTCGTGACACAATAATTATTCAACTATAACGAGGTGGATGGCTCAATTATTTTCCAACTATAACGAGGTGGATGAATCGATGAATATCTAACTATAACAAAGTGGATGACTCGATGATTTTCCAATTGTGACGAAGTGGATGACTCGATGATTATTTGCTACTAAAAAAAATTTCATGCTGTGTTGCATCTTTTTTTGATGTCTTCTGCACCTTTGGTTAGATTTGAGAATCTATCCTCTTGGATTCTCTCGACAAAGAATGAAATAAACTTGTTAGAACAAACTGTAATTTAAATAGAGAAGTGATATGTTTTACCGTATTCAGCACATATTCTTTTCTGTACATATTCTTTTCTGTAAATGTTTTGACATCAGCCTGCATCAATTTTGACCAAGTAGATGATGGCCTTATATGATATGAATGATGATGATAGGATAATGATGATCCATTGGTTTCACTGTTACAGGATAGGATGATGACATTGATGCTCCATTGATAGGGTAATGATTGATGATCCATTGACTGGATGATGTTGATGCTCCATCGATAGGATGATAATGCTTCTTTGATGATCCATTGGTAGGATGATGTTGATTCATTGGCATGATGATGTTGATCAATTGATAGGTTGATGTTGCTTCATTAATGATCTATTGGTAGGATGATGTTGATCCATTGACAATATGATGTTGATGCTCCATTGATAGGATGATGTTGATCCCTTGGTAGGATGATTATATTCCATCAATAAAAAGACGGTGATGTCTTTCTGGATGGTGTACTATGTCATTTGATAATACTGTAGAAATGCCCCTCTGGGTTATCGTATTATATCATTTGATAATACTATAGAAATGTCCCTCCGGGAGGGTCTTACATTACCGTGCTTGATATCGACGTGATTTGTGAATTTTCTTCAAATATTTTTGATGCTGAAAAATGTAATTTGATGTCATTGTAGATGCTTGTACATGTTGAGAGTGTTGCTTTCAGTTGTTCATATTTTAACATTTGTACTCATTGTGACTCATATTTTGCCGAGAATTTGAATGAGGTATTGTTGATCGTATTATGATTTTTTTTTTTGAAAAACTTCGATAACTTTCCTTCACCCACAAAAAAGTTATTTTGGGGAGCTCCTCGTCCATTTGACTTCTCCATATTAATTTAATGGAGGAATAAGATGATCTTGGGGAAAACTTATGGATATGCATCAAGAAAACAATTGTTTTTATAAAAACAAACTGATCTGTGTTGACTTCTTCAAATGCTTGCTCTTTATCTTGCTATATTCATTTGATCGCTCTAATCTCTTGCTTTTTTATAGACAAGACAAACATTTTATGCAAAATATTTGAAACATATCGGTAAAACCTTTAAGAAAAAGGGTTTAAAAAAGTTGTAATTGGACAAGGTCACTGCCTAATATTATCTCACGTCAAGCTTAATGAACGCGTTTAGGGTTGATGTTTCGAGATCTATCAAAAAACTTGTTTGAAAGATTCTGAAGATTGTTAAAGCTAGGCCATATGACTCTTGAAATGTCTAAAATTGTTGAAGTTGACTTATAATCTTAGAACAACGTTGGAGATCACTTAAAGCTATTTCCAAACTTCTGATCATGCTGGATCTATTCACAGTTGTCTTAAATCTCTACTGAAGTAATGATGAAGATTTTGAGGCCATCTTTAAATCTCTACTGCCTTGGCGTATCTTAAACTTTCCATGAACAAATTAGGGATTTTTGAGATCTTCTCAAAAAATTTGTCCAGTTGCAAATTCCAATGTCGCTTTAGTCTAGACTTGTTGAAAAGATCTTCTTCTTGAGAATTTTTGAACCACTCTCAAAAATTTTATCCCAGTTTCTATTGTAAAGAAAAAATAGATATCTTACGAGAGAAATGATTGAGCTGTTGTGACGCCTACATATCCCGTTGAGACATGAATCAGGTCAAACATAGTTCCCCTCTCAAGGATTAACAGAAAATTGAGAAATTTTAATAAGGAAAAGACCAAGGCCAACACATACCGCCTACATATCTCATTTTTTAGAATTCTGGTCGAACGTAGTTCAAATACAAAATGAAACATTAATAAGGGACAGATGGTTTACCGAGGCATACTACGTATCTCATTCTTGAGAATTCAGGTCAGACGTAGTTCATTACAAAAGTTAATTTTCTAACTACATAACTTTTAAAAAGCTTACAAACATATGATACGATTACATTGATAAATAAAAAAAACTCTAAATCTTTAAATATCATAGCTCCTTATAGCATCTTCATTGATTTAAAACTTGAGATGAATGTGCATGTTGAATTACGACGTGTGATCAAACAAATGCTTAGATGTATCTTCTAAGTAAACTGTTGAGTTCTCTTTTTTGAGCTTACATATGATTCTAACTTCTTCGACACAATCATTCTTTTCTAAATTTACAGATTTTGTCTCATCTGGATTCGACTTATCTTAAGTCTTAACCTATTTCAAATCTTTTAACTAGTGTTTGAATATCATGATCTCCTCATCATACTCTTCAAACTCATTTTCATCTACCCCATTTTGTTCATTCATCTTGTGACATGACATGATATTGACAGGTTAAAAAATTAATTTTAACTAAAAAAAAAACAAAGATTTTTAGGTAGAAAAATTAAAGAAAGCAAAATAAAATTTTCACGATTTAAGAGGCTTTAATTATAAATAAAGAAACACAAACTTTGTCTATGACCATGAGTCATTTTGCCTTATTCGAAACATTACGAGGGAACTTAAAAATTAAACAAGTAAAATTACATAAAGAATGGTTTTCGAGCCTCATTTGAACTACCATCAATTTTGAAAATAGCATAAAACTCATCTTTTATCTATCAAGTTGAGCGAGAGATAAAGAGTGGAGTAAAATTCCAATTAAGAACTTGCTCCATTGGCTCCGCGTCTCGTATGCTTGGTGTCTCGATCATCCCATTAGGCGCAACATCACTCTTTTCCATAAGATTTTCAATTCCTTCATCAAGACTATCTTCATTTCACATTCCTCTACCATATAGGACTGACGTAAATGAGGCAAAGACTTTGGTGAAACATAATTAATCCCCTTCTTGTTCTGAACCTCTCTTGACACAGAAGCAACAACTTGATGCGATGTCATGCTTGTAGAATTGACATTTTCACTTATGCTCGGAGAAGTTACCAATTTCTCAAGTTTGTCAGGACTAACTAGAACTCTCGACTTCACCATGCACCTGTCATCCTCCGTCTCTATCATATTGATAGTGATACCTCTACGCTTCTGTAGAGGATTACTGTTGAGCGCGGTATAATGGTCCTGACTACTTTCTGGTCGATCAAGTCCTCGATCATATGCTTCAAATTAATATTGTCTTCAGTATCACGCCCAAAATTATTGGAACGATACACACTTGCGATCTACTCAGTAAGATCTTGAGTTAGTATTGATTGGCTTGGGCCTAAACAGATGAACAATACATGTCGTACCCAATTGCTCAAACAACTTCATCTAGATTTCAATGAGAGGAGTAAGATTTCGAGCAGGTTTCTTCTCAAGATGTGGACAAGGGGGATCATAATGGACTTATTGAGGTGAAGGAACTTGATGATAGTTTCGGGCGTTTTGATGGAGAGGTGTTTGACACTTTGGGTCAATCATATTAATGGTAAATCCTTCACAATTTCACGATGAATCACCATTCTCATTGGAAGCGACAACTTGGCCAGTGACAATTTTTTGATCAATCAAGTCTTAAATTTATGCTTCAAGTTTATAAAATCCTCATTGGTGTGTCCAACACCTCCTGAATGGTAAGCACAATGAAGATCAGACCTATAAAGTCTGAAATTGACATTAACATTTTAAGGATCAATTGTTCGTATCATACCAACAATTTTTAGTCTCTCAAAGATTTGTGTTTTTCATTCAACTAAAGGAGTAAAGACTCGAGAAGGTTTCTTCAAAATTTTATGACAAGAAATATTATAAATATTTCATGCAGATGGAGGTACTTGGCATAAACTGAGAGGATTTTGGCGTACGTGCAGATGTAATTATTTCGTACAGATGGAGGTAGTTGGTGTTTGGAAATTTCAGTATTGTGGAACTTGGTAGCTGTGAGGGTTATTTGGGTAATTTGACAATGCAGCTTGGTAACTTGATTGAGCATTTGGGTAATTTGGCAATGGATCGTGGTAACTTGGATGATTTGGTGGTGGAGTTTGGTAATTTGGTTTGACATGGTAAGGATTTTGTGGAGCAAAATGGTAGGTTTTGGATTGTAAAGGCTTTAGAACATTGAGACCAACACGCCTCTTTGATTTTTGACTCGATTAAAATTATTTAGAGGAAAACATCTTCCTATTTCCTCCTTAATGTTCCTGGGGATTCATCTTGGGGAGCCATTCAGATGATTTTTCCGATCCTAAGACCATCTTCAATACCTTCACCAATTTTGACTATCTCACTGAACTTTCCTCCTAGAATGAGCAACATTCTATGTAGTACTCTATCTCTTGAATGCGCACGAAGACTTCAATAATCTCTCTCTTAGTCACGGGAGAACTAAACCTTGCGGCTTATGGTAGGAATACTCTTGATAGGTTTCAGTAGAATTTTGTTAGATCTCTCCACTAAGTATTGATCGGGAATAAATTCTACATTATAACCAAAACATTCAATAAAATCATTAGCCAAAGCGTTCCAACTTGGTCACTGCTTGATTTCTTTAGAAATAAATCATTCCAAAGCTTTTCCTTTTAGACTTCGACAAAAAAGCCGCATTAACAAAGCTTCATCTTTCCCTACTCCAATAAGTTGATCATAATAAGCCCTCAAATGAGACAAAGGATTTTCAACTCCACTAAAAGTGTCAAATTTTGGTACTTTAAAATCTTCTAGAAGTTCCAAATGTGGATGATAATTCAAATCTTCATAGTTCAACCCCACAACCTTTGAGCTGTTTTAAAAATACTTTATAGATTTCATAACTTCCTCTATGATTCTTTGCTCACTCTTTCTTTTTATAACCTTCCACTCTTTCTCCTTCTTCTCACAATGATCTGGTTTAAAAGGTATGGTAAATTGAGGGTATGATTCTGATGATGTTGGAGCATGGAAAGCAACTTTTTGAGGTATGGGTTGAGTGGTAGGTGGATTTTGGACAATTTGCTGGAGCGGAAAAAAATTATGGAAAATGTTGGTATTTTGATTTTTCAAGAGTAGGTAACTTTTGGTGTGAGGAGCTACTATGATGTGGGTTAGGGATGGTTATGTCAATGATGGGAGGGTTTGAAATGGTATCGGTGGTCAAATTGTTTGGAAAACGTTCGGATGTTGGATCCGAAGTGGGAAATTAGAGTGAAGGTCTTTCGGTTGTGGAGTAGGAGAAGTATTGGAAATGATGGTCAAATTCATCAAATCTCGGGTCTTATTCATTTCAACCCTCATTTCAGCAATCTGCTTTAAAATAATTATGCAATTAACTTATTTTGTTCAGCAATCTGCTTTAAAATAATTATGCAATTAACTTATTTTGTTCAGCAATGGCAGGGTCATTCACAATAATTCCATTCAAATCAGTATTCTCATTATTTCAACCATTTTTTCTTTGCCTTTTGACAAACATTGGTCGAAGAAGGAATCTTTGGGGTCTTTGGACCTTGTGAAGTATGATTGTTCAACCATTTTCTCAATACAAATCAGTTTTGATTACCTGACAAAGAAAAACACCTCAAAGGAAAAATGTGTTTATCTGTGTCGATGATAAGTAATAAGAAAATATCACACCCATTACTCTAAACACATAAAAGATGCTTCATTTGAAGATAAATCAGCCCACATATATAGAGAAATGACTAAATAGACATGTATTTGTCTATTGATTTTGAGCCTACTGAATCATAAATGTCGACTTGAGTCGAGACAAAGTCGATTGGATATTTCATTATCGTAATTCTGATTTTTTATTGGGATGTATCTCTAATTTCTTTTTAAGAATTGGAAAATATATATAATTCTAAAAAATAGGGATCGAACCTTGAAAGGCTGCCTACGTATCTCACAAAAGAAAATGCAGGTCCTTTATAGTTCGACATACTTAATTTTTTTTCACTTTGACACGATAAGTCTTTTTTTCTAATACGAGAGTAATAATTAAAAAAATGAAGTTAAAATTTTGTCGTGAAACTAAAGACTCGAAGAGTTTTTGGACGCACTTTCAATAGTTACTTAATCTTTGTGCTTAAGGGTTCTAGAAACAATTTAAAGAAGAGTGAGCTAGAATACCTCCAAATAAAGCAATATATTAAAACAAGTCGTTATAGCGTAATAACAAATATTGTGCGTTCTAAACAGATATGTGACACTTTTTTGCCAAGGATAGGCCTAACTATTTGAGGGATGTATACGTAATTTGAAACAATCTGTTGTCCCAAAATCCCATGTTGACACCCAATTTTGACCAACCTTTAACCATTATTAAGAATACTATTCGATTAAATACGTATTTCAAAATTTAGTTAAATTTTAGAATTTAGTCGATTTTACTTGAAAAAAATATATATATTAGTATGTTTACATAATAAAATTATTGTAAATATTATTAAAATATTTTAAAATTATTAATGAATTTCAAATGTTTTAAAATTTAAATAATTTTCAATTATACAAAAAATATTTAAATGTATGTAGTATTTTTTATTAAATAGTAATTCCTATACTTTCCTTAAAATTATTTAAATTCTAGCCTATTCTACTATAATTTCTTTCAATGCTAGTCACTCCAATCAAATTATATTTCAATCATAACCCCTCTTTCATTTCAATTTAATTGCAATTGTAGCCATTCCATATTCAATCCAATCTGATTTCAATACATCTCATCTTTTAATCTCATCCATCTATTTTATTAATCGAATCTTAACTCTTCATCTCTTATTAAATCAACGGTTGAGATCAAATCCTTCTTTTTCCTATTTTGAACTACTAAAGATCTAAACCTAAGAAGATTAACATTTTTTTTCATCCTCTCTTCCTCCCCCTCTGCTCCAGCGGCCGTCCAACCATTCTCCTCCCCTTCCACTTCATTCTCTCTATTTTTTCCGGCAAGATAGCCACTGGCGAGGACAGCAATCGGCGTTCGTCTCTCTCCCTCCTCCTCTTCTCCCTCTCTTTCCCTCTCTCCAGCCGACACCCCTCTCTCGCGTCATTTCTCTTCTTTCTCCCAGCCCCCTCTCCCTCCTCTCTCCAAATCAGAGAGTCGCCGCCCCTCCCTATCTCTGTGTGCTCTGGTGAAGACGCCACCATCAGAAGCGGCGACGCTCCGCTCCCCTCTACCCTTCTCTCTCTTCGTTGCTCTCTTTCTCTCTCTTCCCCCCATTTCTTTCCAGTGAAGGCTGTTGGTGTCAGCCGCCGGGCAGTTCGGAAACCGCCTCTCGTCTTTTTCTCCTTTCCTCTGCTGCCGCTCTCCTTCTCCTCATTTTCCTCTTCTCCTCTCTCCCCCCTCCGTATCTTCTCTTTTCCCTTGCTTCTTCTCTTTTATCTTCTTCCTTTTTGCAGGGAACTAGCCAGCTGCGGCCCACCAGCAGCCCGGCGAGGAGACGCTGCTCCGACCAACCGAGATCCCGCAAAGTACAAGGTTGGGATTAATTTGAAAACAGATTTTTTCAGATCCGTCTCCGGTATTTTTTGAATCTATTACTCCCTCCGTTCTTCTTCTTTTAAGAGATTCATATTTGTGTATGTATGATATCTTATTTTTGTTTTATTATTCTTTATGATGTTTAAGTAATATACAACTGCTTATGATTTTGGAGTGGTAGCTCGTTTAACCTGCATTATGATACGACTGGCTTCTACTGCAAAGTTTACTAATACACTGCAATATCAGTCCGCTAGTATTCATATTTAATTGCTCACTATTTTTTTGTCCCTTAATTGATAATTTGTGTACCTAGCTTAACTATAGGGTAGATTGTTTTGGTAATTAATCTAATTGATTTGAAGTGTAACTATAGCAAAGTGTAATTGTTGTTGATCTTATTTTTCCTCTTGCTGTTTAAAGATAAATAAATATTGCTTTTCCTTATGAAGTGTAGACATATAACAAGCATTATGTTATAAAACCTTCTGTTATTATGGTAAGTTTAATTAGTATTTATTTGCATAGATTGTCTTTATTTAATTGATTCAATTTGCTTTTTAATTGATTCTTCTCTTTTTATTAAGGAAAATATATATTACTTTTCCTAATTCATTCTTATTTGTTAATATTGGGTAACTTAATAATAATTTAAAATTTGATTTTAACTCTTCTTTATTTAAGGAAAAATATTTTTACTTTATTCTTACTAGTTTATTTTTGGTAATGAAACATTTTAAATATTTTCTGATTTTTGGCTTTCCTTGAAAATAAGGAAATAGTATATTGATTCATTCCTTAATTTATTTATTTTCCTTATATGTTTCCCCGTCTTCTACTATATAAATAGACCCCTTTTTATTCTTTTGCACATATTTACATCTAGAGAAGAACTCACATTCTCCAACAGACACTAAACTCATTAATTCTCTCTCAACACAAGAACTAGACTCCTCACTCTCTCATTGCTCTCTTGCTACTCTTAAAAATAAATTAAGATTTTGGTAAAATATTCAAGTGATATTCTTTGCTACTTTGCTACTTTGCTTTTGTTCGAACAAAAACTGGATCAAGTTGTTCTCATTGCTACTATTTTCTGCTTAATCGGTTAGTATTCTTAAATAGCATTTTACTATTAGTCAGCCCTCTATTATTTCTAATTTATTTATTTTGCATTTATTATTATTGTTGTGAGGAAGCACTTCTTATCTTTTCCCATATGTGTGTTGATATGTCTATGCCTATGTTTTGTCCTTTTTATTTCTTACGTGTGTTGTTTATAAATGTACATATGAGAGTAATTGGTTACTATGAATATTTTACATATTACAATCATTCTTCCATTGTATACGTGTTACCTTACTTATTCTAG
The DNA here is from genome assembly GCF_001406875.1 of Solanum pennellii. NCBI lineage: Eukaryota > Viridiplantae > Streptophyta > Magnoliopsida > Solanales > Solanaceae > Solanum > Solanum pennellii. The sequence continues at coordinate 66,499,145 of NC_028637.1, read as the reverse complement.
CAGGTTTTGGACTTAAAGTTCTAGATGAGGAAGAGTGGCCTAGAAGAAATTTCGGACAAAGCTTTGTTTATTTTAATATTGTGTATATTTTCATCCGGTATTACAATATGTGTGTAATTCTAAAGCAACTTTTATATGTGAAGCAATTTGGGGGATCACCTAGGAAGGGGGAATTATGTGTTAATCATTTTTTATTGCAAACTTGTTTGTGTTTAAAAGCATGCCTATAAGTTCATAATTTGTGTGATAAATGTTTATGTAATAAAATAAAATTTAGATCTAACCAAAAAAAAAAAAAAAGCAAATCATATTCGCTCAATCATTTAGTTAATTTTTCCAATTAATGTTTGAAGTTAATTCTATCCAATTTAGCATTCATATATCATTTGGAGTTAGAAATAGGCCTATAGGTCTTATTTAAATGTGTTGATTATTAAATCACTTAGATATCATGTTTAACTAATTTTACCATGTTCATAATTGAGTTGTTTTTTTACTTTGTCATTTTAGTATGTTAAACACCTAGAGATCATGTCAATAGGCTTGTAAATTTTTCAGCATGTCAATAACTAAAATAAAATTCGTTGTGCATATTTTTTGACCTTTTTTTTAATAAATATAAATAATTCCTATTGATTTATTGCATCTAATAAATTTACTATCTCTTAACATAATTTCTGCATTAATAAATAAATTTGCTATTATAAAATGCTCCCAATTATCTAATTTTTGCATGTCAAACATCGTTTAGAATAATTTCCCTTACTCATAACATTTTGCTACTTCTTCTTTTCTGAAAAATAATTTTCTGCATTAACTCTATTGTTGTTCTCAAAATAAATTTTTTACCTAAATAAATAAAATTTGTTGTCCTAAGTTTTATTTTGCATTAATAATTGAATTCTCTATTGTTTTAAAAATATGTGTATGTGGTTCATACTCTTTGCTACTTGAAAATAAAATAAAAAATCTTTTATGTCACTAATAATCGCTCACTCTAATTTTAGTTCAACACTAAAATGTAATTTATGTCATATTTCTTGCCTTCATAATTAATCTTTGCTTTGTTATTATCACTTTGTATGCTCACGATCTCAGCATGAGATCTTTCACCATTATGTGTTATTTTTCAAAGCATGTGTATCAAAATTTAGAGGCCAAATTGAAACCTACCGTGCTAAAATGACCATCTTGTCTTCCTTGTTTGTTTGACTTGGTGTCTAGGAGGGCCTTATATTCTATTTTGTCTAAACCCGCCCTTTTAAGAGTCCAATGCCTCTAGGACAATAAAGTTGGGACGATTAGGCCCCTTTTAGGTACGTTATGCATGTCGTGGTTGGGTAGGGGTAGTTGGCCCTACGAAGATGATGACATCGACTCAGGCTTGAAAGACAAACTTCGGTTTTGTCTGTCCCTATACGGTGGCCTATCAAAAAATAAAAGAAAAGTTGAGTGCTGATAAAAAAAGTCTCTTAGAGTCTCCCTTCCCTTTTATCCCTTTACTTGTTTGTTTTAAATTATATTTATTTAGGGTAGATTACAATAAAAATAATAAAATTATTTGCTTATTTATTTGTCGCTTTTCTATCCTCTCGCTTATCTCTTTATTAATTGTTTAGTATATCTATTTTATTATTATCACTTAGTCTCGCATGTTTAAATATTAATTAAGATAATAATGAGCTATTTGATACAACTTGTTGCTATATCACCTAGTCTCACATGTTAGAATTAATAAAAATGATTTTAATTGTTAATATCTACTATCACCTAGTCTTTATTAATTAATTGGTAAAAATAATAAAATGGTCTCATGTTTTATATTTCTTATCACCTAGCAAGCATGCTACTTAAATAAACTAATAAATCAAGATACATTGATTGCTACTTGTAACCCCCACATAGATTGCATGAGATACGGCCGGGACCTACATTTGTGGACCTTGAGGGATGCCTAACACCTTCCCCTTGATTTAATTTGAACCCTTACCCTGATCTCTGGTTCGTTGAACTTAGCTCGACTTAGTTAGGTTAGATAGGTGTCCTAACGCGCCTTAATTCGTTAGGTGGCGACTCCAAACTCAAAATCTCAAAAGAGTTGTTAGGTCGTGCACAAAACTCGTTTTTACGAAAAATGGGGCGCGACACCACAAATTTATATAAACTTTATGAATAAACTGAACATGAATACATAATAGGGAAAATGAGATACAAAATAATCAGTCGCACGCAGGGGTATGACCCTAAACTATGCCTTAACGAAAGATCCTTCTTCTTTATTGATTTCGTGTCATCTATGGGTTCCAACTTCTTTGGATGGACTAGTAGCTTGTGACATTATTTCTTCAACTAGAATAAACTATAATCTAATACTTACCCCATGGGACAATGATTTTTCCAAACTACGTATACATCCCTCATATTTAAACACATAAGTATGAACATCCATTTAGGTCGTGGGTTGTTTTTAACTCAAGGTGGTCTCTCTAATGGGCCTAACACACCTAGGGTGTTGGGTCATCTTGGTTCAATGCACTTAAAGGAATTTGGTTTAAGCACTACACTAGTTGACTAAGAGGGGCTTTTGAAAGACCGGAAACCCAAGTGGACAACTTAGACTGGAACTCACGACAATCATTGGATGCATAACTTATAAATAGATTATCGATCATTTCGGAAAAGGTTTGAATATAAACAAGTTCGCTTTCCATTTCACGAAATTGTCCTTTAATATACCATACGTATAACATAAAATACCATTAAAATACAATGACAATTATAGCAGTTTAAACACATTAAGCACAAATAAACAATTCAGCAATTAATAACAATTAATCAAATAGTTAAATCTTATGGTTAGAACTTAATTAAGTCCGGAACAAAATCGTCATTTCTGTTTTACTCAAAAAAATAAAAGAAAGGAAATATGACTAGGGTTTCAGAAAAATCGATTAAATTTAGTGTTGAAAAGAAATCGAATTTCCAAAAGGACAGAGTCACCACTTAAGTTTTAAGTAAAATTCAAGAAAAAGCATAAGTTTTCAAAAGGATTTAAACAGATTAAAATCAATTTGAAAAATGGGTTCGAAGTTCAATGTACATTTTGAGAAGATCTTAGGCCCTCGAAATGTCCGCTAACTTGCGATTGACCGGCGATTTGACTAAAATGACTTTTGAAGTAACTTTCGAAATTTAACTAAGTTCAAAATAAGGAAGATAATTTTTAGTTGTTACTTTTAGGGGAAAGATGACATAATTCTTATAAAGACAAAATAAATCATATGTAACTGAATATAAATGAAAAAGTAAATAATATATATTTTAAAAATAAGAAAGGCTATCTTGAGGGACTTAATTGAATTAAACTATAAAAAACAAATAAAGTTAGCTAATCAATAACATCTATATATATATATAAATCTGAATCTTGATCCGCTGATGTGGCGCCCTCCAATGGCCAGCA
>NC_028637.1:66473107-66485682 GCF_001406875.1 Solanum pennellii | reverse complement strand
GGTTCGCTCACATAGGAGGGTAAGTGTGGGTGCCAGTCGCGGCTCGGTTTTCGGTCGTGACACAAATTAATTAATGAAGAGAGTAAACTCATTTTTCCAATTTTATAGTAAACTTAAACAAATATCAATTTTCTCTATAACTTAAGAAAATATTTTTATTTTAATTGAATTTTGGAAGAAAAAATCGGTTCATTCTAAAAAAATTATCGAATTAGAAGTGAAATTTGAGTCCCACAATCATATATATATATAGACTAATTTTATACAAGTGTTAACAAATACGAAACAAAAACTTAATGGAGGGGATATCATCGCCTTTTTAGTCAATTCAAAATCCACAAAAAAAAAATGTTATATCATCTAAATTAGAATGAAAAGAAGCAAATAAAGCAAAACAAAAGATGATGAAATATTCTTGATCGAGAAATTATGTCATATTAACATGTTATATACATAATATATATCGATATAGAATATGAATTGTATATCCAAAAGACAAAAGTTTATATGACGAAATTATCAACAGTTTTCTTTAAGCAACAGAATAATCTGTGAGAGATCATGTTACCCTTGATACAAAAAGTGTTCTATGCAATATAATCTTGATCTTGAAGGGTACATATTTTGATGGACAAATAATTAATTGAAAAAAATAGGGAAAAGGGTCAAAATTATCCTTCAACTTTGATTTATTGTTTAAATTTACCCCGTCGTTAAAATGAAGTTAATTTTACGCCTCCAATTATTAATTTCACCAAATTTAACCCCCATTAAACAGATTGATCCAAATTGACCCGATTTTTTTTGAAGAAATTCTATTCCTTATTTTAACCCAATAACGTGACCCATTTAAAATAATCCAACCTCATTCTCCCAAATAACCTTAACCCATTTACCCATTCTTCAAATTTTCTTCTTCTCTCCCTCATAAATCTTCCTGCTAAAGGTTTTAACAGTGCCCTTCCATATTCCGTTTCACAGATTACTTCTCTTTGATACTTGTATGTAAAGCTTAACCTTAAACCCTTATTGCTGAAAACCACATTCAAAGATTTTACAAAGCAATTTTCTTTAGGATAACAAAGCTTTTTGTTTATCCGTACAAATTTTCTTTTGGCTACTTGATTGTAGTTTTTAATATCATAGAATATTAGAAATGATTATTCATAGTAGTGTATTTTATTTCATAAACAAATATGTAAAGCTTAACCTTAAACCAAAAGCTTATTGCTGGAAAGCAAATTGAAAGATTTTAAACTAAAAGCTTATTGCTGGAAAGCAAATTGCAGTCAAAGTCAAAGATTTTACACACAAGTATAGGAGAGAAGTCATCTGCGAAACGAAATACGGGAGGGCACCATTAAAACCATCAGCAGCAAGGTTTCTGATGGAGAGAATGAAGGAAAATTGGGACAATGGGTAAATGGGTTAAGGTTATTTGGGAGAATGGAGTCGGATTATTTTAAATGAGTCGGGTTAATGAGTTAAAATAAAGAATAGGGTTTTTTTTTAAAAAATCGGGTCAATTTGGGTCAATTCGTTTAATGGGGGGTAAATTTGGTGAAATTAGTAAAGGGAGAGGTAAAATTAACTTCATTTTAACAATGAGAGTAAATTTAAACAATAAATCAAAGTTGGGGGGTATTTTTAACCCTTTTTCAAATAATATATAAGCAAAAGTGCATCTATATATTTTGTAAATGATTGAAACTTCTACTTTTTCAAATTTTACTTTGATCAACTCGTGATGAATCTCCCAATGCCGTTAAACTTTTTTCTTTATTTTGATGACTTGTAGCAAATTAATTTGTGATCGTCTCTTTTGACGAATCTTACACCAAATTTAAACTTTCTTCTTCATCTTGATAAATTTTTGCTTGGCTATCGTAACACAAGAAGAAATTAAAAAAATATCTATAATCTTCATAAAAGCTGAAAAACAAAAAAAATAATAATATGAAGTTGGAGAAAATAGAAATGGACATATAACCATAGATGATTGATATTTATAGATGAAAATTAAGTAGAAGGAAGTTGAAAAGACATCTTATTTAATTAGAGAATTCAAATAGATGGAGATCTTTTTTGTAACTTTCATGTGATATAATTATATGTAATGAGTATAATTGTATTTGTATGTTTTAGTAAATTGATAATTAAAAACATGAATAAAAAAACTCAAAAAAGAAAGAAAAAAGTTTAATAGAAATATACATTTTATATAAATTAAATATTAAAGATAAAATAATTAAAATATTTTTAAAAAAATTGTTTCGTAATTGTAATTAGGAGGACAAAAAAATAAGTTTTTTATTAATGACTTTTGCAATAAAATAATTAATTTAAATAAGAAAGAAAAGTGAAGAAAATAAGAAAAAAGACAAATATATGTGGAGATCATAAATAGGTGCCAAATCACGTTGTCTACGATTCTCTTTTATATTATATTAAGATTACGGTTAAGATTAAGATATTTTGGAGTTTTAAATATCATTATTATTGGTCCTCTTAAATTTTAACAATCTTTCCACATCCTACTAATTTAAAGAAAAATAGACATATAATAATAATAATAATAATAATAATAATAATAATAATAATAATAATAATAATAACAATAATCATAAATTATTTGTAAAAAATTTACAAATAAGGTATGTGCTCCTTTTTTGGTGGAAATGTATTTTAAATTTTAACAACCTTTCCACATCCTCCTAATTTAAAGAAAAATAGACATATAATAATAATAATATTAAATAATAATAATAATAATAATAATAATAATAATAATAATAATAATAATAATAATAATAACAATAAATTAACTAAATTAATTTAAAATCTGAAAGTAAAAAATAAAAATTACAAATATAAATTAGTGAAAATTGATTTTTTAAAACCCTTTAATCTAGGACATATTTGATATTTTCTAAAAAAAAAATTGTAAACCTTTAAAAAATAAAATAAAACGGCAGTTCCACAATTTATAAAGTTGAATTAACAAATTAATTTATATTAATTGTTTGCCAACTTGAATTTAGAGTGGTTAATCAGTTTTATTAGATAAAATTTTAAAATCTATTCTGAAACGGTTTTAAAATGGTCACAACTCCCTATATTTTATCCCACTTATTTTCAAAAAAAAATAAAAAATTCCAGTACTTTTCAAATTCAAATATACATCTTTTCATTCCCATTTCTCTGAAGTCTCATGCATTATCATATAGAATATTCACATTACTCACTTCAAAGATTACACTACTGAAATTGATGTATATATATTATGTTAACTACTATTTCAGTTTTGAATTTTTATTATTTGCAGATTTTTAAAGTGTTATATTTTATGACTTAACCAAAGTAGTGGTGTCATAAGGCGAAATTAGAGAAGAATCTCTCAAATGTCGAGGTAAACAAAGAGCAATGAAGAATTGGAAGTATTCATTCATATTCTATATTCAAAGGACAAAGTACGAACTAACACTTCAATTTTCTTTCTTCTCATGAATATGTAATTATTAGAGGATTATGTGTTGTTTTTTTATATTTCCTTTTTTTGGAAAATTGATATCAAAATTTGTCTTAATGATAAGGTACATTTGATATCTATTTATATTTGACTTTCAACGTCTTTGTGTAGGAAATAAATGAAACCAACCCCATTTTGGGGTGAATCCACTTCTAAAATAGACGAATGATATAAGATTAGATGATAATATTCATGTTAGAGAAGTAGAAAGTTCAACCCACCGACTCATCATATTCATAAACTATGAAACACATGTAAAATTCAAATGAAGTAGGACTATATACTTTTAAAGTCTTGAAAACTTATTATTATTATCACTTAATACTTCGCTAAAAATTATAAATTAGAAAAAATCTTAATATGTGGATTTGAATTTAATTTTTATCATTTTAACCAAAAACTTTAGTGCTAATAATTTTAAAAAAAGAATTTATTCAAACATTAAAAAATTATTATAAGTACTTAATATGTCAATTCAAGCAAATTTTTAATCTTGAGATGAGAGACTTTAAATTATGATCAGAAAAAATCACACTACAAATAAGGTCAGGTAGCTAAAACTTTGATAAATATTGAATAAAAAATATATTTTTAATTCCATACATACGTAATATCAATAATTATAACATAACTTCTATAAAAAAATTCAGCGACAGAATTTTTTTTTTTAAATTCTATTCTTACATTGTTTAATTTCCTTAATTTTCCGTTGTTTTTCTGCATGCTTTATAAATTCCAATTCATGATGTTTTTTAAGAGGAATGTAGTAATAAATGAGTGTCTTTTCATAGACTTATAATACGGTAGAAGGTTTTGAAAGACATGATGACGTTGATTGTGTATATATACACAAGTTTCTTTTATCGAATTTTATACCTCAATTATTAATAGTATAAATTTTCTATCTTAATTATCACACAATGATTACCAATACACACCTAAACATTGACTAGATCAAATATTTGTCCAAAAAGCTTTTAGGTGCGTTTTCCATTAAATCTCCATCTACCTACATATCTAACAACTCTATTTGTTGACACATTAATTTTTTAAAATATAATTTTAATTATTTTCTTTGAAATTCTAAACTCTCCGCTTTCAAGTCAGAGATATTGATGCCATGATGAAGATGAGACATGTCTAAGAAGGTGGAGAAGAAGATGATGGGTGTCAATGTTGTAATAAATTAATTTGTATCGAAATAATTTTAACATTTAATTTAACTTTTAATCTAATACTAATTTATTTAGATTTTCCATGTTGAAATTTTTTTCCACCTGGAGTATCACGTAACAAAACTTTTTAAAAAACGAGAGTGTACACACATCATCAAAAGTTTGTTCAATTGTGTTTAACTAAATATTTATTACACTATAAGTTTATTTTTTAGTACATAATAAATTACTTATATACACAAATTTATTTATCTTATTCTCCATTTTTTCCTATTTGTTTGAAACATTTCATAAATCCCTTATTTCTTATAATACATAAAATTTTTAGATACATAAGATTCATCAGCCAAAACTCACGTTTATATCCCCTTTTCAGTCCTTTCTCTCTCTAAATTCACTCCACATTCTTAGCACTTACAACTCTCAAATTAATTTGATTTACAAAAGGATTCTCTCTCTCAAGTCAATCAATTTCAAACATGTGAATAGATAGGGTTTTGTCTTATTCATTGTTGTCTTCTTTCATTTTTTTTCAGGATTTTTTTGTAATACATAGGGGACAACCCCCTTTATTTTGTATAGGATTAATCTACTAAATTCTTCTAATACTAATATAGATCTTGGGGTCCATCTCTTCCTCCTCCAAAATACCGGTGATGGTAGACTTGCTATCACAATGATTGGCACGATTTTTATTGCATCCAATTGACTACCACAATTGCAAAAATAATCTGATACATTAATGTGTAATGTTTTTCGTTTCAAATTATGATAAAATTACAAAAATAATGTTCAATAGTAGCGAGTATTTTTGTATCATCTGTGAATTTGTTGTAATTATGTGAAGTTTTTGATACAAAAATAATATTTATTGTTGTATTATTCAAAATCTGCACTATTAGAGTGTGTATCAGATATACAAAATTTACTAAAATGTATCAAATACACACATATGATACATTGCGAGTTACTGATTTAATTGTAATCCATTATTTGTATCATGTTCAAGTGTTTGACAATTTGTGTATCATGTTCAACTAATGGACATTTAGTATCAAATATAAATATCTGTCAGATTTTATAGATTATCAATTTATATTGAACATAGTTACTCTTTTTTATCATTATGTATCAACTAAATATTAAGATACTTTGTAATTACATTAATTTGAAATATCCAACTTATGATTTTCCTTTATTTTTTCACTCCACAAATCTCTCCAAAGTTACTTTCATTAATCAATTTTTTAATTTTATTTTTTTTTCTCTCAACTAATGATTTCAAGTTATTCAAGAAGTAGATTTATTTCAATCCTTCACTTTTAAATTTCTTTTATTATTGTTTTTTAAAATCATTTTAAAAAATTACTGAATCTTTTACTCCTAGTCTCTTTATGAAATAGTGGTGAAAAAACATTGCTAGTGCATAGAGTTCATCTTGGAGTGTATTTGGAATGGTTTCAGAAATTTCTAATGACGATCTTGATACATTTCATTCTGCTGGTTTGATCTTTTATTTTTTTTGACTTGCTTTCAATGTATCTCGCCTCTTTTGATTATTAAATTAGTTTTTTCACTGATTCGATACATCACTGCTATAATAGCCTTTGTTTCATTCAATGTATCATGTTCATTTTTAAGATATTAATACATAACTCTAATGTTGTTGAATCTTCAATTAGTGTTTATCATGTTCAATATAAATGTACATGATACATATACAAAGTTTATGTATCGCACACAAAAAAACATACTATTTGGAACAATTACAATCATAATGTATTTCTAAAAGAATATAGTATTTTTCAAATAATATACAATACATAAATAATAAATATGATGCACTAATCTTTTAGGCATGATACGTAAATTCAAATTCATACTAAATGTATCCGATACATATAACAATTACCAAACAATAACGTATATATTGCAAACCTAAAATCTTATGGGCAACAATTTCTTATTTAATGTATCAGTAGAAATACAACAATTATCAATTTAAATTAAAAGAATCTTCATGATGTATCTTTTCTAAATTTTTTATAATTTTGAATCAAAATGAAAGGATCTTCAATGAACTAGCAGATTAATTTTGAAACTCATATTTTTAATATTTTTGAATCAAACTGAAAGGATCTTCAATGAACTAGGAGAAAAAGTTTGAATCTCGAATTTTTCAACAATCTCAAATCCAAATTGAAAGGATCTTCAATAAACTTGAAGATTCACAAAATACATCGTTTATCCAACAACAATTTCATCATACACTTACCTTGTTTATCCAAAATTTTGACAAATTTTTTTGAATCAAATATGAAAAGCTTCTTTGTGGATAATTAGGGAGTAAGAATTGACATCGTACATATCCTACAGGATTCATGTCACCTTTCGTTGGCAAATATAAGAAATATACTTTTAGGTTAAGCCCATGGATTAAGAATTCTAGCACCAGATTTGAAAATGCACAATAACTGGTTAGGAGCATCAAACTGGAGAATGTTTCCTACATCAAACAAGACAGATTTTATCAAGCAATACAATATGTTATGAACAATATTCTGTGTGTATTCTCAAATATTTATCTATGTATAATTGAAAGTAAGAAGAAACGTAAGAAGATCAAAATATTCATTATGTATCATGTGACTATTTTTTAGCCAATGGAAGAAATAGAGAGAAATGAACAAGAATAAATTTTTTATTTTTTTGATTTGTTGCACTATTAAATTCTTGACAATGATTTGGAATGGAATAGAGAAATTTTTGGGATCTTAATTTGATTTTCAGTTTTTTCCCCTTAATTAGTGCTGATACTAAAGATCTTAATTTGGTTTTTCAGTTTTTTTTTTTTCTGAATAAGTGCAACAGATTGATGCATAATGTATCAGTAATAATGTATTTAGATCTTTAATTATGTATCCGAAATACCTAAAAAACATGGGATATTTGTAATTAGAAAAAGAATAGGGATAGAAGGTAATTTAGATTTTACACTATGAGACTTATGTAAATTATACATTTTAGCCTTTTCTAGCAAGAACTCATGCTTAGAATTCGAAATACGATTTTTATGATTTTTGAGATCTTTTAAAAAGCCTTTGGAATTGACTCCTTGAATTATAGAAAAAATCAAGGATGAAATCACCATACCATATTGGTAAAAATCCCAAGAAATTTGGGTTGAAAACTTGGAGAATTTGACCTTCTTCCTTGGAGCTTCAAAGTTTCATCAATGGAGGTTTTGAAGATAAGGAATGGAGATATTTTGATTTCAACTTTAGGGTTTTGTTTTGATTGGTTAATTTGGTGTAAATGTGACTCAAATACCGTTTATAATAAATCCCCCAAAATACTCAAAATATCGCTACACTAAATGGTCCTTATAATGAAATCAAATTTGACTTTAAAATGACGCGACCAAATCTGAGACATGGTTGCACATTGTGGGGACACCTTCAAATCTTGATTCTAGAATTTAATTTGAGGCAGAATTGTTCGTCTTGAGCCTGAAGAACCATTAGGGTTGTCCTCGGGGAGACGTACCCAAAACTTTTGACCCTAAACATGTCCCTCTAGGTGTTAGGGTCATCCCCACTGATTTTAGACTTTAAACAACATCTAAAAACACATACAACACACAAGGATACACTAGTACACACAATACTAAATTCTGGAAGTCTAGGTCGTCATTTGACTTGGAAACTCTTTGAAACTAACTTCTAAAGCTATTCCCCATTATTTTAACAAGTTATTAACTCAAGAAACTCATGTGAAGATCTAATTTCCTTGTTCATTTTCAGGTTGTGACATTCTCCCCAACTTCGAAACATTCGTCCTCAAATGACAGTTGCATTACTTGAAACACTTCAAAGATGTAAAGACTCAAGACTAGCAGCCCACCATCATGCATCAACAATAAATTCAATATATCATGCTAGAAAAAACATAAACTTCACATACATATAGCCTCAAAACACAAGAAGGTAGGAACAACATCTACAAACTCACTATGCATCAACACTTCTCATTCTCATTAACTTCCTTCTCCACATTATATCCTGCCACTACAACATTTTTGCACATAATTACAATTGCACATAAAAGCACATTTATGCAACATTTCTAAGAAAAATTTGGTCTAGTCATGCAACATTTAGGCAATTCACTAGAGACGCACATAAACATGAGCGAAAAAATCATTTAAATCATTTTACAATATCAACATATATTTATGGAAACATGCAAAAGTTGTAAGAGAACCATGAAACTCATTTTTCACAAAAGAATCCCATTTAATGCACATACTACAAGAAATTTATAACTCTCATGCTTGAATAGAATAGGAGAGAAGAGACAAAATCCATCAACCCGACTATATACTATACTCCCCCACTTAGAAGGAACCCATAAAGAACACAAAGGGAAAAGTATAACGTAATGATACCTTCATCCGGATTTAAATCCTTGTTAGCTTGAAGAGTATAGAATCAATTCTTTTTTTTACCCATAATAGGATCATTATAAGGAGCTTTCTTCACATACCTCCCTCTAGCAACAATAGTAGGACAATCTCTCACCTTGTGATCATTGTTCCCACAACCATAACATCCACGACTACCGGATAGAAACTTCCCAAAGTGCTTGTTCTCACAATTTGAGAAAGTAGGCCTATAGACTTGGGAACAACTTTCCTTCTCATAGTTTTCCTTAAGAGCACTAGGAACATATTGATTTGGATCCCTCTTGTTAAACCTAGGTTGACCTTGCTCATCAATTCTTCCCCTCTTCACATCTCTAACCATCCTTTGAAGATTAGAATCCTCAATGGAGTTAGCATACACAATAAGCCTTCATAGAGTCATGTAATTATGGATCATTGTTGTATGATACTCTTCCTTCACAAGATCAGAAACACTGCTCATCTTATATCTAGGGTTAGACACTAAATATGGAGCATATTTAGAATAAAAGTTAAACTTCAAATAAGAATCTTCCACACTCATATTACCTTGACTAAGATTTATAAACTCCTCAATCTTAACCTCTTTCTTCTCATGGGGAAAGTACTTTCCTAAGAAGACTTTTTTAAACTCTTCCCACTCTATAAGATCCTATTTAACCATCTTATTATATTTCCATTGTACGTACCACACTTGAGTAAACTCTTTCAATTGGTATGAGGCAAAATCTGCCTTCTCCCTAGAAGAAACACACATAGCATGAACTATCTTATATACTTCATCCAAGAATGCTTGGGGATCCTTTGTCACCTTAGAGCAAAGAAATGTAAGAAGATTCATCCTCACAAAGTTCCTCAATCTAGAAGTCATGGTACTCTCAAGTGCATTCACCCTAGGTCCCACATACCTATTTGCTTGAGTCATAATGGCTCATGCTAGGGTAAGAAGAGCCCCTTTAACCCTCTAATTAGTAATGTCTATGGGAACCACCGAAACATCATTCCCTTGATTAGCTATAGGAACTTTTTAACCTTGAGGAACTTGCTCATCTCGGGGAGGAACTCCTTCTGCCACTCTTCTTGCTAGTGTCCTTCTTGTATTCATATCCTACAAACATAAGAGAAGAGATTAGGCAAAGACACTTATAGTCTCCATTCTAAAGCATGACAAAAGTGTAATGAAGAAAGTGAAACTTGTATTGTCCTATAGCCTCTCACTCATAGATGTGTCGCCAATCACACCGATGAACAAGACTCTACTATATGTGGCCTCATGAGACTTTGAACCCTAAAGACTACTTCATAATCTTATCCTCTGATACCATGTTAATTACGATCAAGAAGTACCCCCTAGAAGTAACACGACGTACTTGACCTCTCATAGGTCTTGTACAAGCCTCTTAGCATTCATTCATCAAATAAATATGAAAAGTAGTGCGGAATTAAAATTATTCAGAATAATAGTCAACAAGGAAACTTTTTTATAAAACATAAGGATAAGCCTCATCTAAGTCATATTAGACACATGTCAATATCATACAGTGACAACCCTTTTTCATTAAAACAAAACTCATAGTCTAATCCAAAGTGTTTAATGAAAGAAAATTAGAAACATAGTCTATGTCCTCGAACATATGAGGACATACCAATTTTGAGAGAAATCTACTTCCCAAGCAACAACTTCTAGAAAATCCTCAGTTTCCACCTACACTTGTAGACATAGAGAAACATATTGAATTAGCATAATTGATGCACTAAGTATGGCGAGCATGCTAGAAAACCATGCAAAAAGGGACATTTACTTAAAGAAAATACTTTTCATGCTCCTTTAGTAAAAATTTCATCAGACATGTACAAGAAACATCTTCAAGTCAATATTCACATATAAGGTAAGCCCACAATAATTAAGTGACCCATTTAACCATATAAACCCTCTACCTAGAGTTATCATAAGACCCACCTAAGTACGACATGAAGAGACCACCCATTAAATATTTTCAATAAATAACTAGGTGTTCCTTAAGACTACAAATATAAGGACCTTTCTATTTCAGTATACCAATTATAGGAGAACTTACATAACATAAGTCATTTAGAAGTCAATCATAAAATTAGAGGACTTCACGTAATAGTCTTGGAAGACCTAGGGAACTCACTTTAGAATATTCAATGACTACTCGTGCCATGTGTAGATAGTGTCACATTCCCCTACCCACACGTTGTAGAACCTACCCAATAACTCGACTGCACATCCCACATCATGAGAATAGGCATGAACCGACATAGACATACTAGCTAGGCATGGAATCCGGTGTAATGAAACCCAACACCGTGGGAGGTGTTCTACTTGCCAAAGGTAGAATTAGGACACATCGCATGCAAGCACATGGTTAAGTCATATGAAGGGTTTTTTGTACTCTAGTCTAACACTATAAGTACAGCTACTACCATAAATATATCCACTCAATTCTATGCCTTGTTTTTTCATAGAGTAAGTTCATCCACATTATAATATTTGAAAAGGTACCATCACTAAGTCCTACAAACTCAAAACACTATCAAGAAAGGATCCACAAGGGCTGTCGGTCAAGGTTCATTAGGATAGGTCATTGATGAAATGGGTACCATTCTAAGTATATCCAATTCACTTCTATATAAACCTTCTCTTGTTATTCAAGGTTCCATATATGTCTTTAATAGAAGGGTACCTACTTTAGGTCTACAGACCCTAGACTCTCATTCATTCTTTCTTCTTTCACTCATTCATTCTTCATGACAAGGGTTCCTAATTCTACCAAGCCAAGAGATCATATTAACATAATTTTCATGCATCAAGTAAGGACAACTAGCTCTACCTAAACAAGACACCTTAACAACATAAATAGACTCTTGACGTATCGTGGTCACACCATGTTTTCAATGTATTTTGCTTAAGCGGATTAAAACCTCATTTTTGTGGCTAGCTACTATTAATATTGTTCTATTTTATGTTGGAGATTTTTGGTTGCAATTTTTGGGCAATTAATGAATTTCCAGATTTGGTTTGAAGCAATTTTTCTTGCAATTTCAAGTTGAATTTCTGGATTTCTTTTTATTTATAAGTGATACGCTCAAACTTACTTCTCAAATAAGAAGTAAAGCGGTCGCGTCAAGTAAATAACCCAACTAGTGAGGTTGGGATCGTTACCACGAGGAAAATAGTCTAGACTTAACTTCAACTTGTTTATTACTATTGTTCGGTTGATGACTTCCTTGGAAAGTAAAAAAACATAAAAAGGGGGGTTTGTATTTCCTAATAAGTAAAAATAACTAGCAAAATTGAAAGAGACACTTAATGAGTTTGAAAGTTGGGTTTTAATCAGTTAATCAAAGTAACTAGGGTTTACGTGTTCCCCACAGGTTCATAACT
>NC_028637.1:66466414-66467542 GCF_001406875.1 Solanum pennellii | reverse complement strand
GAGCAGCCCGCCTGTCGATCTGTGATCGGAGAGTCGCTACGTAGGAGGCGTAGAACTCTCGGACCATCTCCTCGTTGTATCGTCCCAACGGACGTGTTGTCCACTCTAAGCGATGCCTGGTGAATAGGTTGTGGATCTCCGGCATCGAGGGGAGACTCCCTGTAAGTACCCGCTGCTCCAAGGTGAGTGTCCGAGTCATAACTCCTTTATCCGTCAGGAATTTGTTGATCATCCAGGTCTGATGCAATGATTACCGGCAAAGTGTCACCATTTCCTAAGAATTCATACATGAGATGAGGTGGGAGAGCTTTGAGTTCTAATTTTGGAGCCTCCTCTATAGATGGTTTCGCGGGTGGGGATTCGCGATTCTTCATATCAAGCTCAAATTTCTTCGGTTTAAACTGAACATCACCTCGGTTAAGAGCCGCAACTAACGACTCATACTCTTCGATGCAATCACTCTCAAAGTTCATTATTACTGCCGCTAATGCTTCTACACCTAGACGTTCCTCTATTTGTGTCTCAGATGTTTCAACCATGTTGTAGGATATAGCAGATGCCGATTGGAGCTCACCACTCTGCCTCATGGACCTACAAACATTAAAGGTCACTTCCTCATTGTTCAACCGAAATTTCATTTGCCCCTTTTCCATGTCTACTAAGGCTCTTCCCGTAGCAAGGAATGGCCTCCCAAGAATAATGGGCACTTCAAAATCGACCTCGCAATCAAGAATAACAAAATCTGCTGGAAATATGAATGACTCCACTTTTACTAGCACATCGTGGAGTATCCCTATAGGTCGTTTTACTGTTCGATCAGCCATCAGTAGCCGCATCGCAGTGGGCTTTGGGTCACCCAAACCCAACTTCTTGTAAATCGAGAGGGGCATGAGATTTATGCTTGCCCCCAGATCACATAATGCTTTCGCAAAATGTAATAGCCCGATTGTACAAGGAATAGTGAAGGCAACTAGTGAGGTTGGGATCGTTCCCACGAGGAAAATTGTCTAGACTTAACTTCAACTTGTTTTATCATCATCCTCAAAAGTGACCGATCTTTTCTTTGTGACCAGATCTTTCATAAATTTGGCGTAACCGGGCATTTGTTCTAAAGCTTCTACCAAAGGG
>NC_028637.1:66453471-66464473 GCF_001406875.1 Solanum pennellii | reverse complement strand
GACGGACCGTCACAAGCTTCGTAATCCCACACTTGGTCAGACTTCCCCATCTTCCTTCAGCAGCTGCACTACGTTGCCACCTACGGACCGTCACAAGCACGACGGACCGTCATAAGCTCCGTAGGTGGTCTCTTCTGCATTTTTTCGCTCAAAATCTCCGCATTCAGCCTTGGACAGATTTCCTGCAAAACAAAGAGAAACTTATATCAAAATTAGCACAAAAAGGCTTTCGGACACACTAAACTTAAGGAAAAAGTATTAATTATACCGTGAAACCACGGTATATCAATAAGTAAGTTCATGATTTCTTTATTCAATAATATGAATTGTTATCCTGCTAGCATGTGTAACTAAATCTACAACTAGGGATGTGGGAACAATAAGTAATTAACAAACTAATTCTAGCAACTAAGCAATTCTCAAATAGTGTCTTTTGCATGCATTGATAATTCTTTTACTTATAAGTCTTTTTAACAAGTGCACGCATTAGAACTCTCGTTGTTGCTACTTGATGGACCAAGGAGGTAGGAATAGGAAATGAATTATTAACATAGATTTAGTGTGATACTATCTAATAGGCTAATGTTGATTGGTGCTAAGTAACAAATAAGTCATACATAGATTATGATGTCTAATATGAGGTAAATGTAAGGGGTAAGGGATAGTAACTTATACACACGCAGCTGGACCAAGGTAAGGTGAATAATTCTCTAGATGCCTGACCAAGGATTTAGCGATACATAACTTGCCATTTACATGCACAACAATAGGAAAGAGTTGCTATTGCTAGGAATAAGACGTTATGAATATTTGGGGAACAAATATACCCTAGTTATTCTCACAACTTGATAAAAGCTCAACATTTACCTTCGTTTACTTGTTAACTTAGATTGTTTAAGAAAATTGTTTCATAATAAAAACCCTTTAATTACTTATTTTTAGAAAGACATTAGTTAAATAGACGTAATTATGAATTAAAGTTAAGTCTAGACCATTTTCCTCATGGGGTCGACCCCAACCTACTAGGTTGGTTCTCTACTTGATTACCACTTCTTATACTTCTTTAGTAAGGCATAATTTTAGCATATCAAATTTTGGCACCGCTATGGGAATTCTGGCTTATAAATTAACTTTAATTACATTATTGAAATTTAGTCAATGATTTCCTGATTTTACTTTTTATTTTGTTTTTGTTTCTTTAAGGTCTAGCTGTACTGTATGCCAAGTACACGGAGCCTAGGCGAATCACTCACTCCATATGATCCATAACTAAATCGAACCTTAAGACGAATGGAGAATCAAGGAGTTGCAGCTAACCCTAATAGAGGGAACTTCGATGAGGGAGTAGGTTAGCAGCCTCCATTACCAGTTGAGGCACATAATCAGGCACGAGCTGAGGACACACTAGGAGATGTGAGAATGCAACCTCCAATAGCCCCACGACTTCAGGATTACTATAGGGCAACGTGAACATTGCAGATTCTGATTGACCTCTTATTTTACCCCTTATGCCACCTAGGCACACATTTGTGGTGATGAATAGCTTGATACAGATGCTCACTGCTAGGGGTTTATTATGGGGACTGCTATTAGAGGACCCACATGCTCATATAAATAAACTAAGGTCTCTGTGCAAAAATTGTGTGGGTAGACTGTACTTGTATATGAACGTCATTGGGTTGCGCGTGTTCCTTTATCACTGATAGGAGATGTTGCTCATGGTTCACCGAGCTGCCCTAAAACTCTATTTACACTTGGGATCAGTTGAGAGATGTGTTCATGTAAAGATACTATCTAGTGTCAAAGAATTTAACCAAAAATATAAGGTGAATAACTTTGTGGCACTACCAGGAGAGTCGGTGAGTAGATCTTGGAACATATTTACTGCCTTCGTGAGAGGCATCCCAAACCACCGCATTGATGATTAGTCACTATAGGAGTACTTATACAGAGGGAAAAATGACAACAACAAAGCAGTGTTTGATGCTATTTTGGGTGGCTGCTATGGAGAATGTATTTATGCTGAGATTTCACAGCAGTTGGAGAAGACATCTTGCAACAACAAGGCTTGGAGAAATATAAAGTTAAACAATGGAAGAAACACCTTTGCAGTACAAGCTACAAACAACCCAACAACAGATGAGATGCGTGAAGAGTTGGCACAAGTGAGAACTAAGTTAGGGTTTGTCTTGAAACATGTGAGCGGAGGTGTAGAGAAGGCAAATGCGGTGAACTATTTGACTAAACCACCACCTTCGGTAGATGATACTATTATGAAGAGGATGCCTATGCAATGAATGATTAGACGGAAGGTGTAATTTGGGGGTATCAACTCTTCATAGTCTATCATCATCACATACCATCATTTAGAGGGAACATGATTTCACCTCACACATGCACATATACAATGTCATCTGTCACATTATACATTTTAAAAAGCCATAACATGATAATATTACAATTCTCATAATAATGACGACAGGGTCATGTTCATAACAATTATAACAATTAAACATCACCACCATAAGTGGAACATACTAATCAATAGCAATATGGAATCACTTTGCCATTACATAAAGGAATTAGGTCAGCTTACCACCTTTAAAATCACAATTACCATCATTCATCATCTCCAACAATTCGACACATTAATAGAACTTACCGATTAAAATGTCCATAAGAGTAGACCATCAATCTATCCATATCAATGATTCAAATTAAACCCAATATAGATATAAATACTATAGAGAAAATTATGAACAATTTTAACAATGATCAATATATAATTCAATAGCCCATAACAATCTAAATATGAATCTAACATAATTCAGTCATGATCAATACACAAATTTTAGAGCTAAAATAGGAATTCAAGGAATACATGGGTTTATAAAATTTTTTATCTATAAAACAATCAATTACATTTAATACTTCATAAATCATAAATTTAAACATTTTCATGCGAGAACCCATGCTTAGAATTCTAAATAAGATTTTAATTATTTAGATATTTTTAAAAGCCTTTGGAATTGACTTCTTGAATGATAGAGGAATCAAGCATGAAATCACCATACCTTGTTAGAAAGACAACAAAATTTTGGTTGAAAACTTGTTGAATTTGACCCTTTTCCTTTGATATTCAAAGCTTCATCAATGAAGGTTTTGGAGAGAACGAACGGAGAGCTTTTGATTTCAACTTTAGGTTTTTTTTCTGATTGGTAAATTTGGCGTAAAAGTTACTCAAAAACCGTTTATAATAAATCCACAAAGTAGCTAAGACAACCCACCCCTACACTAATTGTACCTTTGAATCAAGTCTAATTTGATTCTAAAACGACGCGACCAAATCTTTGACATGGTTGTGCATCGTGGGGACACCTCAAAATCTTAGTTTTGGAATTTAATTTGAGGCAGAATGGTTCGTGTTGATCCCATGTCTCAAGGCAAAATAAAATTTCCCTTTGAGTGGCACAGGGGCGACGTGCAGGAAGCATCAAAAAGAGGCTGCCGTGGTAACTTTTTTATCCAACGTTTGGGTCTTCCTCAAGAACCCTTAGGATGTTCCTCGGGGAGTCGTACCCAAACGTTTTGACCCTAATCATGTCCCTCTAGGTTTGAGTCTCATCCCCAATTATTTTCGACTCCAAACAACACCTAAAAACACATACAACACACAAGGACATACTATTACACAGAAGAGTAATTTCCGGACGTCTAGGTTGTCCTTTGGCATTTGACTTGGAAACTCTTGAAAACTGACTTATAAATCTATTCTCCATTATTCTAACAATTTATTAACTCAAGAAACTCACAATATAAAAATCAAGAATTTTACATCATTTAATGACACCAAACATTCATTTGAGGACACTAAATCGATTAAAATAATCCCTATATGAGTGCAAATTGTGGACTCATCAACCCCCCAACATAAAATTATTCTTGTAATCAAGTAAAACTTAAGATTAGAAGTTCAAAACGGATGTCTCAAATTGAGATACACAAGATTCAATCATGAATGCCCACAGGATGACTCGACTTACTCATGCAATGATCAATCGTGCACTCAAAAATTCAAATTGTGACTCCCCATTATAAAAAACCCTCAAGTTCACTATACTTGCTTCAAATGAAAGTTCCCAAATTATGTATCACTCTTTCAAGTTGAATAAGATCACATCAAGAGATTGAATCACTTAGTTGAGTGGAGCAACATGAAAATTTTAAATGTCATCACACATGGTTTAGGTAAGCTCATCACAAAAGGTATTAACCCAATGTTAAACAAGACTCCACACTTTTGCTACTGTGCAATGTTAATCACAAGAGGCCCATTCCGATAGTTGTCTAGTCATAAATAGATGCAAAGAGTTAATATATTTCGTATGCAACATTTTTTGGCCTCATCATATCCGCACATTCATTTTTGTTCGATTATGGGTACTATACAATCCATTGGTATTGTTCACGACCCACACTCAAATTAACAAGAGAATAGCCATATTTACACACAAACAAGAGAGTTGGTACAAGTAGGATGGGGTTCACGGACCAATTGCACTCCTATAAAGCATTTAACAGTGTCCTCATTGTGATTAGAGATAGAAAATTACCTCAAATAAATCTAGGATAAAAATTTAAATAACAAAAGACAACTAGCAAATAAATATAAAATTTTGGTATGTAAACATGCAAAGCAAGGTGGCAAGGAATCTTCACTAAGCACCTAACGACGAGATAATGAGCCAATCGTCGGATGCATCAACGATGCGTTGATTGAGTGGGCTCTCGCCTTTATTTCAAGTGTGTGACAGTCTCAAACTGTATTAAATCGTCCAATATGAAGACGATCACCTAACCGAACAGGTCGAAATTTTGCAGATTACACTTGGAATACTACCAAATCAATACCTAAATTACACTACCAGTGCTAAAGTATAATGGAAAGAAACATTGAGTCAAGTAAGCATGTATGTGATTTGCCAAATGACCTAGGTCTCACACCAAATACTCTAGATTTTTGCCTCGTATTTGCATTCCATATGGTAAATTACGTCGTACTCACCGAATTTCCTCAACAATTGAGAACTTCATTTCCTCGCATAATATGCTTGACCTACAACATTAACACACATTATTTAAATCAGTAACATTTGGATTGCTTCCCAAGAAGCACGTTATTTAAAATCATAGCACTACATGGAAGTACCCTCAAGCATCTTCCAATTAGACGACATCAATCAAAGAGATCTCTTTTCATTCACCAAAGTATGATTTCAAAAATTTTCCATTCACCTTGAAAATAGGTCCTTCTTGCCCCTAGACTTCGATGGCACAATTTGTAAACACACATGTCAGTCTAAATGGTCTTAGACCATTTGGACATGAACTTTCTGGGTAAAAGTCTATGTCGGGAGTTGTATAGTAAAACCCAATCTCCCGCTTTTAACTCTCTCTTAAGTATTTTAGCATCATACTACCTCTTCATCTTTTCTTTGTAGAGAGCTGAACTTTAGTAAAATTTTAACCTAAATTTGTCCAACTCGTTTAACTTCTCCCCTTACTCGTTTGAGATTTTTGTCTAGTCCAAATTCAGTTATTTCAATGACCACATCGCTTAATGTTCCAATTCGACTAGTAGATGGAAAAATAGTCAAAAGACTAGCTAATATGGAGGCATACCGATTGGAGTTCTGTATGTAGTATGATACTCCCATAGTGCGTCATCAAGCTTTCGAGACCAATCAGTTGCATTCACTTTCTTAGCTAAGATGCTCTTGATCTCCCTGTTGGACGCTTAAACTTAATAGTATGTTTGGGATGATATCGAGTTGCTACCTTGTGTTTCACCTGATTCTTACATATTACAAAAGAGAACTATTTATTGCAGAAGTGAGATCTAACATCACTGATGATAGCCCGAGGTGTACCAAATATAGCAAAAATGTAGCATTTCAAGAACTGAATGACACTCTTAACTTCATTATTTGCTAGTGCAACTTCTTCCACCCATTTATGATCATAATCTACGACCACCAATATATACTTATTACATTATGAACTCTAAAATGGACCCATGAAATATATTCCCCAATCATCAAGTAGTTCAACTTTTAAAAAGGGAGTGAGGGGTAATTCGTGTCTTTTGGACAGTCCATCTTGCTTTTGAAACTAAGCGCATCTCTTCACAAATTTGTGTGCATCCTTGTATAGGGATGGCCCAGCAATAGCCACTTTGCAGAACTCTAGCAATAGTACGCACACTGGTATGATGACCCCCACCAGAGAAGCATCACAAGCGTTGAGAATATCCATCAATTCTTCTTCTGGAAAATACCATCTTATAATGTGGTTTGCACACTCCCGAAACAAATATGGTTCATACTATGTGTATTTGTTAACGTCAAACAAGAACCACTTTTGTTGGTAGAAGTCCAGTTCGTCTAACACTAATCCACACACTACATAATTGGAAAAATCACCATACAGAGGAGGGTGCTTAATAGTTACGTGAGGATCTGTTCACAGGGAAAAACATCATTTATGTAAATTTCTAGATCATTGGTCTCCTTGCCTTCTAATATCAATTGGTAGTCTGGCAACTTATTTTCACAACATTTTCTATCTTTGACCTAAAGTCGTATTCTTGGAATAACAACACATATCTTATCAATAGCAGCTTGGCATCATTCTTTTCCATCAGTAACACTGGAATCCTAATCACTGTGGACAATCACTTTATTACCAATGAAGCATGGCTGAAATTTTGCGAAATCATGCACTTCATCAAGTAACTCTTGTTCAATAACTATATATTATGTTGAGCACTATTTAGAGTTTTTCTCGTGTGGTAAATGATATTGAAAAGATAGTTGATTTTTTGCCCAACAAAACATATAATATTGTGTCACACATCACTTCAAAAGATTCTGACCAATATGGACTAATGATTATCTACGCGGACACCAAGTTTTCTTTCAAGCATTTGAAAGTTACCATGCAAGCATCATTAAAGTGCAACTTCACCTCCTTCTTTAGGAGTTTGCACAATGGATGCACAATCTTGGAGAAGTCTTTGTTGAAACTATGGTAGAAAAAGTGTCATGTCCCAAGAAACTACGAACTCCTTTCGTAGAAATTGGAGGTGGAAACTTTTTGATCACTTAAATAATTGCTTTCTCCACTTTCATACCTTTTTGCAACACTTTATGACCAAACATATACCTTTTTAACAATTAAGTGACATTTTTGCCAGTTTAGATCCAAATATGTCTCCATACATATTTGAAGGACTTGAACTAAGTGTTCAAAACATGCTCTGAAAGTGTCCCCCACAATCGAGAAATCATCCATTAATACACGCATTGAATCCTCCACCATGTCGGTGAAAATATATAACATGCAACTCTAAAATTTTGTCAGAGAATAACAAAACCAAAATGACATTTGTTTGAAATAAAAATTACTATATGGACACGAAAAAGTTGTTTTCTCTTTGTCTTTCGGAGTAATACAGATTTCCTTGTAACTTGAATTCCCATCCAAAAAGTAGTACCAACCGCTCTCAGAGAATCAATCAAGTAGTTGATCAATGAATGGAATGGGAAAGTGATTTTTTTCAGTCTACGAGTTTAAATCTCCCTAATGCACGCATACCCTACATCCAGTTATCGGCCTCATAGATACAAGCTCCGTCTATACACATGGGACCACTATAGTACCTCACTTTTTTGTACATGTCATGGCTTACATATTTGCTATAAGAAATAGGGTAGATCACACCTGATTCTAACCACTTTATCATCTCCTTTTTCACTACTTCCTTCATTTGTGTGTTCAATCTCTGCTGATGATCAACACTTGGTTTACTCTCACATTCGAGTGCAATTTTGTATGTACAAATTCCGAGAGGAATGCCCACTATGTCAACTATGGTCCAACTTATAGCTTTTATATGCTTTCTTAACATATCAAGAAGCAACTTCACTGCCATTCAAGTATGGCAATCGCATTGACACCGGTAAAGTGTTGTTTCCCCCCAAAAAAACATATCAGATATGGGGAGGAAGTGCTTTGAATTCCAAATTGGGTGGTTCTTAGGTTGCTCGCATAAATCGAGAGGACTGCCTTTGTTTTTAAAATAGACGTCCAACTTCAATGGAGTCTTTGAATACCCTCCCAATCCTGAAAATCAGCTACTACTTCTTCATAGCCTTGAATTTTGAATTCATCGTAGTTAGCAAACACGACTTCAAGAGGTTCACTCATGCACATCAAATGGCTCATGATAGCAAAAAATTCATCGACAACATCAATGATGGACACCACATGAATATAACTTGGGTGTTTTATTGACTTACACACATTGAACGTTCCTTAATCTTTGTTCACCCTAAAATTTAATTCTTTACTTTCAACATCAACCAATGCTATTCCGGTTGCTAAGAATGGTCTTTCCAAAATAATGGCAATTTCAGCATCTATTTCACAATCGAGAATGATGAAATCCGTCAAGAAAATTTATAGATCGACCTTCATCAAGATGTCATAAAGTATCCTACATGATGTTTGATTGAACAACCGGCCATTAAGAGTCTCATTGTGGTTTCTCTCAGTTCATCCAACCTAAATTGTTTGTATATTGCATAAGGTGTTAAGTTGATTATTTCTCCTTAATGGCATAGAGCTTTAGAGAATTTGAGCATGACAATGGTGCAAGGAATGGTTAATGTCCAGGGATCTTGTGTCTTTTTGGTCAGCTCCGTATTCATAATTGAACTACAAATATGGGAAACTTCAAGCATCTCAAAATACAAGCTCTCTTCTGTGTGACCAACTCTTTCATGAACTTGTCATATCCCAAGATTTCAAACAATTCTTCCAAAAGGTGGAGATTAACTGATAATGTCTTAAGCACTGACAAGAACTTTTTGAACTTCTCATCTTCATTCTTCTTCTTTAGGTGTTGGGGAAATGGGGGAGGTATTTTGGGTAATGGGTGTTGTTCCACTTCTGTTTGTGGTTCTTTTGCAATGCTCTAGTTGATAAATAGATCTTGTTCCTCCATGCCTTTATCTTCGTCATTCTTTTGAGATTTTTCATTTCCTGTCTTCTTACTTGTTGCTACCTTTGTGCTACGAGTAACTACAACCAACCCTCTACTGTCATCTTCCATTGTCATCTTTGGTTTGAATTCTACTGATAATAAACTCAACGGATCTTTAATTAACTTAATGGAATCAGCATGAGAGTTCACTTTACTTATCAATGATGAAAACTCATCTTTCATCCCCTTCTACAAATCATCCAAACCTTCAACTTTAGGAAGTATGTGTGACAACATCTTATTTACCCAGGTCTATTTGCAATCCCTTCTAATTTTGGGATTTCATTTGAGTGAGTATGTTTTTATTCATAATCATCTTCCCTTCTCAAATAATCACATTGATCCGTTCAAGCTTGATAGTATCTCATCTCTTTTTCCCCTTGTGATAGTTCTAACCTTGATGTCTACCTTGTTGTACATAGCGTGGGTGGAAACCCTCCGAATATCTCTTGGAGTTCTAACATTGATTCTCTACCAGCCTAGAGTGTTAGGATCGAATTCACGCACACACACTAGATGAATGAAGAACACAAGAACTTTCAAGAGAAAGAGATGAGAGATCTAGAGAGAGAAAGAGAAAACCAATATTTCGTGGTAACACCCCGTGAGTAAACTTCCATGGCAGTGAGGTATATTTATATTAATAAACCAGAGTATTTTTGGTTACAGAGAATAAATAGGAAAACCTAAAATTAATCAGGCTCCACTACCTAACAATTATCCCACTTGGAGACTGACTCAGTCATCCAAAAAATACATTCTCAAAAAAAATCTCTTCATCATCAACATCTTTACCGCACCGCAACATCTGTAGCAACAACTACAGAAGACCAACCGAGGTTTTACATAATCTGCCAGCCATATCATCTCTTTCCCAGCTTCAGCTATTGCCACATACTCAGCTTCAGTAGATGAAAGAGAAACACACTTCTGAAGCCTGGACATCCAACTCACTGCTGTTCCACCTATGTTGTAAATGTACCCAGGTGTATTCTTGCTCGAGTCAACATCCCCACCAAGATCAGCATCCAGAAAACCCTGTAGAGTCACCTTGCCTTTGCCAAAACAAAGTGAAGTACTGGATGTACCTCTCAGATATCTCAGAAGCCACTTCACAGCTTCCCAATGCTCTTTCCCAGTGTTCGCCATATACCTGCTAACAACTCCCACTGCATGTGCTAAATCAGGTCTAGTGCAGACCATAGCATACATCAAACTACCAACTGCTGAAGCATATGGAACAAGTGCCATGTGATCACGCTCTCCGGCAGTCTTGGGTGACTGCTCCTTTGACAATTTAAAGTGATTTGCCAATGGAGTAGTCTTGGGTTTAGCATCATTAACCCTGAATCTACTCAGCACCTTCTCAATGTACAACTCCTGAGATAGATTTTATGTGCCAGCAGATCTATCCCGAGAAATCTTCATCCCCAAAATCTGTTTTGCTGGACCCAAATCTTTCATCTCAAACGCTGCAGACAACCTTGTATTCATATTGTTAATCTACCTCATACTAGATCCTGCAATCAACATATCATCCACATACAAGAGTAGAAAGACATATGAATCAGTGTATTTCTTGAAGTAACAACAAGGATCCTTTTCAGCTTTGCAGAATCCACTCTTGGTCATGAAGGAGTCAAACTTCTTGTACCACTGCCTTGGTGCTTGCTTTAGTCCATACAAGCTCCTGGTGAGCTTGCACACCATGTGTTCCTTGCCTGGAACCACAAATCCTTTCGGTTGCTGCA
This sequence comes from Solanum pennellii, assembly GCF_001406875.1. Lineage (NCBI taxonomy): Eukaryota > Viridiplantae > Streptophyta > Magnoliopsida > Solanales > Solanaceae > Solanum > Solanum pennellii. The sequence continues at coordinate 66,453,616 of NC_028637.1, read as the reverse complement.
TATAGATCTCTTTGTCCAGATCTCCATGTAAAACCGCTGTTTTTACATCCATTTGCTCTAGATGCAAATTTTCCAATGCAACAATACTCAACAGAATTCAAATAGAGGTTAACTTCACAACAGGAGAGAATATTTCAGCATAATC
>NC_028637.1:66419484-66453148 GCF_001406875.1 Solanum pennellii | reverse complement strand
CACCTGCTCAGGTGTAACTTGTTCCACTTCAGATTCTTCAGTAGGAGTTGGTTGAGTATCTGCTTCGACATCTCTGGGGTTACTCTTCTCCAACTCAACCTCAACTCCCACTTGCTTTGTAATCTCTAGAACCTTCTTCTCTCTGTCCTTGTACAGGACAGACTCATCAAATGTCACGTCACAATGTCTCAGGATCTTTCTGTTCTTGTCATCCCAAAACTAGTAACCAAAAAAATCAGAACTATATCCTATGAAGTAACACTTCACAGCCTTGGCATCAAGCTTGTCTCTCTTTTATGGATCAACATGAACATAGGCAGTGCAACCAAAAGTCCTCAAGTGTGAGTACTTGAGTTCTTTTCCTGTCCACACCTCCTCTGGAATCTTGAACACTAAAGGAATTGATGGTCCTCTGTTGATCAAGTATGCAACTGTGCTCACAGCATCCGCCCAAAGTGTTTTGGGCAGCCCACAGTGTATCCTCATACTGCTTGCACGCTCATTCAATGTTTTGTTCATCCTCTCAGCAATTCCATTCTGCCTTGCCTTACCAGGAACTGTTCTCACCAATCTGATTCCCTCAGCTGCACAGAATGCCTTGAACTCTGATTTGTCATACTCTCCTCCATTGTCCGACCTTAGGCATTTGACTTTCAAACCGGTCTGATTCTCAACTTCATCTTTCCACTTCTTGAAAATTTCAAACACATCTGACTTATGCTTCAAGAAGTAAACCCATACCTTCCTGCTGAAATCATCAATAAAGGTAACATAGAATCTGGATCCTCCAAGTGATGATACTGGAGATGGTCCCCAAACATCTGTATGGACCATTTCCAACCGCACTTTCTTTGGCTCTCTAGGAGTCTTTGTGAAGCTTACTCTTTTCTGTTTTCCCATAACACAGCTCTCGCAAAGACCCATATCAACAGACTTGAGACCCTCTAATTCTCCTTTTGCAACCAGCATCTTCATTCCTTTAGTACTCATGTGTCCAAGTCTGTTGTGCCACAAGCATGAACTGGAAGCACCTTCAGCAACAGCGGCCATGTTTATACACCCTGCAGTGGTGTACAAGGTTCCAGATTTGGTGCCACGAGCTACTTCCATAGAACCTTTCGTGATCTTCCACGAACCTTTCCCAAACTCTGCTGCATATCCCGTGCTATCCAACTGACCAACAGAGATCAGATTTTTCTTGATCCCAGGAATATATCTGACATCCTCCAATGTCCACTGGTTTCCCGAGGTGGTCTTTATGCAAACATCCCCCTTTCCTTCAATCTCTAAGGCTTTATTGTCAGCAAGATATACTTTTCCAAAATTTCCAGATTTGAAATTTTGGAACAACTCCTTGCTTGGAGACGAATGGAAAGATGCACCAGAATCCAAAATCCATGATTCAACCGGGCTGTTCACACTAAGGATTAGAGCATCCCCAATGTCCTCTGCTGAATTTACAGAATCATTGTCATCTCCAAATTTCTGATTCTGTTTCTTCTTTGGCTTTGTACAGTTCGTCCGAAAGTGCCCTTTTTCTCCACAGTTCCAACAAGTCACGTTTGATCTGTTCAGGGATTTTCCTCGATTCTTTGATTTTGATCGACCATGTTGATTTTGGCCTTTCGTCTTACTTCTCCCCCTTCGATCAACGCTGAGAGCACTGCCCGATGAATCTCCCACTTCTCGTTTGCGAATACTTTCGCTAAGAACAACATCACGGATTTCATCAAACTTCAGTTTCTCAGATCCACGGGAACTGCTAATCGCAGCAACAACAGTATCCCAAGACTCGGGCAGAGATGACATCAAAATCAACGCCTTAATTTCATCTTCGAAATTAATATCCACAGAATTGAGTTGACTCACAATCATATTGAACTCGTTTATATGATCAGAAACGGATCCATTCTCAGACATCTGTAAATTGAACAATCTACGCATCAAATATACCTTGTTCATAGCCGATGGTTTTTCATACATGTTTGACAGTGCCTTCAACAGACCGGACGTAGTCTTCTCCTTCACGATGTTGAACGCCACGTTTCTTGACAAAGTCAACCGGATCAACCCTAGAGCCTGGCGATCCTTGAGTTTCCACTTCTCCTCCGTCATGGATTCCGGCTTCACCCCGGTCAACGGTTCATGAAGATCTTTCTGGTACAGATAATCTTCGATCTGCATCTTCCAGAAACTGAAATCGGATCCATCAAACTTCTCGATTCCAAGCTTCGAACTATCCATCTTCTGTGATCGTGTTGAATCTCCTTAGCTCTAATACCAGTTGTTAGGATCGAATTCACGCACACACACTAGATTAATGAAGAACACAAGAACTTTCAAGATAAAGAGATGAGAGATCTAGAGAGAGAAAGAGAAAACCCAATATTTCGTGGTAACACCCCGTGAGTAAACTTCCACTGCGGTGAGGTATATTTATATTAATAAATAAGAGTATTTTTGGTTACAGAGAATAAATAGGAAAACCTAAAATAGAGAATAAACAGGATAACCTAAAATAGAGAATAAATAGGAAAACCTAAAATTAATCAGGCTCCACTACCTAACATAGAGTAGCTGGACGAGGAACCCTCCTCAAATCTAAACACTCCACATATCATCTTCATGTGCTCTTGTAGAACTTTCACTTAGTTCAGCATATTCTTAATGTTTTCATCCCTCGCTCTCTCTTTATCAATTTTTTCTTGTGTTAATCTATAACAAAATGGAAATATTCAATCCTCTTAGGTGTAACAGACTAGATTTGTTTTAATATGTCATCAAGAATAAACAAATCCACCTCAAATGGTTGTAACATTAATCCTTCTCATACCAATTGATCAACCACTCCTTTGTTAACCAAATCAAGACTCCGATAAATATATTGGAGTAACAAATCGTTTGGTAGCCCATAAGTTGGGAATTTAAGCTATAATTTCTTAAACCTCACCCAAGTCTTATGAATTGGTTCACCCTCATATCGTTTGAAAGTTTGAATGTCGTCTTTATGTTTAATCATGCTAAATTGAGGAAAGAACCTAGTGCTAAATGTTTTAATCAACTCCTCCAATGATGTGATGGAAATTTTTGGTAGCTCGGATAATAACTTACTAGATTCACTCGTTAAGGATAGTGGAAATAAGGGCAGCCGAATTGACAAGTGAATTTAAGTTCATGACATTTTATTATCAAAACATGAATCGTATTCTTTTAAGGTGAGTAGATAAATTCACTACTAGGGTTGTGGGAACAATGAGGAATGAACAAGGTATTAATAATAATAATTAAGTAACTCTTAAATAGTGTTGATGCATGCATTGATAATTCTTTTGTTTGGAAATCGTTTTAAGGAGCGCACACGTCAGAAATTGTCTTGTTGCTACCTCCCAGACCAAGTAGGTAGTTAATAAAAAAAATTATCACCTGAGATTTAGTGGGATACTATGTAAGAGTCTTAGCCTGTTGGTGCAACGGTGAAAACTAAGCCACACATTGATATGATGTCTAATTTTAGGTAAAAGTAATGGTTAGAAAACTATACACACGTAGTCGAACAAAGGTGGGGGGGGGGGTGAAATTCCTTATTTTGATGACCAATCACTTAAGTATACCTATCTGATAAACCTTGCATGTAAAAAAGTAGGATAGGGTTACTATTATTAGGATTACCGCATTAAGAGCATTTGAGGAACACATACACCCTAGTTTATCTCTCATATTGATAACTCGAAGTTTGAATCGTTCTCCTTGTTACCTAAATAACAATCAATTATTTGTTATCGAACCCCCCATTTATTTAGTTATCTTAAAAGTAAGTTGACTAAACAAATATAATAATGAGTTAAGTTTAAGTCTAAACAGTTTTGCCTAGTGGGACAGACACCAATTTACAAGTTTGGTTCTTTATGGGACAATGACCACTAATACTTATTTTCAAGAAGTATATTTGTACACGTACAAGAATGGTGTCGCTATCGGGAATAAGGATTTTTGATTAAGTGTAACTACAACTTAGTCAATTATTTTCTAATTTTATGTTTTCTTTTATTTCTATTTTCTACATATTTCTACTGTACTGTATGCCAAGTGCACGGAATCGACGCAAACTATTGACTCTGTGCAATCCACAATTAAACCGAACTTTGAGGGAGATGAATAATCAAGGGATCCAAAATAATCCAATCATTGCAGAGCATGAGGAAGGTGTTGGTAATGAGAAGGCTAATGTTGCTGGTTGTAATTTACTTGGAAATGCATTGAGGGTTAAGAATCCATAAGAACCAATATTACGTGATAAGTATAAGGTTGACTTCAATATCATTGAATCTAAAAGACCTATTGTTCTCCGTCCTCTACCTCAAGGAATTCATTTGTGATGAGTAGAAATATGATGTAGATGCTTAGAGCAAGGGGTTTCTTTTCTGTTCTAGCTTCGGAAGATCTGCACGGGTACATGGCTAAGTTGAGGAGTGTCGACATGACTTATGTGGGATGACTAGAGTTGGATATGAACGTCATAAGTTTGACGGTTATCCCTCTATCATTAACAAGTGATGATGCGGTGTGGTTTTCTAAACATCCATATAACTCAATTCATACATGGGGTCAATTACATATTGTTTATGAAAAAGTACTTCATGTTTTCTAAGAAGCTCAACGACAAGGACAAACTGAAAAATTTCATAGCACTAATTGGAGAGTCTATTAACAATTCGTGGAATATGTTCACTGCATTAATAAGATGTGTTCCAATTCACCGTCTCGATGATGACTAACTAAAGGACAATGGTAAGGTTTTGCTTGATACTATTGTTAGAGGATATATGGTGGGTTCAATTTTGAGGAGATCGTAGAGAAACTGGTGAAGATTTCTCGAAATAATAAAGCACAGAGCACTAGGAAAATCAAACACTAGAAGAAGCACATTCATTTCCCAAGCACTGCCTAGTCAATATTATGATTACATTCGTGAGGAGATGTCTTAGAGGAGAATTCTATTATGAAGAGAATTCTTATTTGGTAAATGATTAGATACGGAATTTCTAGGTAGAATCAAAGGTTCCAACTCGGATAATTGGCAATAAGGGCAAGGAAACCAAGGTTAGAACTATGGTTACTATAGTCGAGAGGATAACTATGCCCGAGATTTGAACTACAATCATGATAACAACTACAACAAAAAAACTATGGAAACATAAACAAGAGAGTTAGGCCTTAGGCTCCATTTACAAATTGAGAATTTGGTAATAGAGAAGCTAGGTGTCATATTCTATGGATTGAGGATATGATGCAGAAGATGATGATGACGTTTGATGCAACTGATAAAAATGTGAAAGATATGCAGAACGAATTGACTAAAGTCAACGAAAAATTGATGCCCGTCTAGTATCCATAAGAAACTTGTGCAACAGTTTAATCAGTTGTCAACCACTATGAGCCCACGTCGGTTTGGCACACATCCTAATAACACCATCTAGAATTGGAAACAAATTTTGATCAATGTTCTCTTGATAGAGGTTTTGAAGAAAAGGCTCGGGGTATGCAATGTTTATGAAGGACTTGTTGACTAAAAGAGAGCCATCAGTTTTGAGAATAATGAGAGGTTGCAACATTGCAGTGCGATTTCTACTAGGTCATTTGTGCATAAAGAAGGATCTTAGTGCTTTATATATTCTTTGTACAATTGGGTTGGTGCATTTTGCGAAGGCATTATGTGATTTGGGTGCTACATTAATCTCATTCCATTTTCTATCGATAAGAATTTGGGTTTAAGGGCTCCAAAACCAACTGCGATGCAAGTACACATGGGCAATAGAATTGTGAAGAATCCTTTTTGTGTTCTCCAAGATGTACTTGTGAAAGTGGAATCGTTTATTTTTGTTGCGGATTTTTTCATCTTTATTGTAAGGTTGATTTTGAGGTCCCATATCTTAGGGAGATCATTCCTTGCTACTAAAGTGCCTCAGTTGATATGAAGAGAGAGAAGATGAACTTCCAATTGAATAATAAAGAGGTAAATTTTAACATTAATAGTTCTATGATAAGGAAGCAATCTCAAATCATTATCAGTGGTGAATCATATTGTGGAGCGAGGTTCTGATGTGTCTATTGAAGAGATGTTGGTTTTCACGACCGAAGCTTCCCCAAGTCGTCAGATGGCGTACTCCACCTCTCATAGGTCTTGTACAAGCCCTTATACATCTTTCATCACATATGTATATGAAAAGTAGTATGGAATTAAAACATTTCATCATAATAACCAAACTCTTTTATAAAATCATAGCGAAGAACTAAGTCTCGTCATAGCCACCTTAGACACATATAATATCTTAGGGTCACAACGCTTACATCAATTTGAAGACAAAATCTAGTCTACTACAAAGTATTTTAGAAAAGAAAACTAAAACATGAGTCATGTCCACAAAACATGAGAGGACATGCCAATATTGAGAGAATGCTACTCCCAAGCTTTAACTTTTAAGAGAATCCTCACTTGCCACCTACACTTGTAGAAATAGAAAAACATATGGAATTACAACATTGAATGCACTAACTATGGTGATATGCAATAAAACAATGCTAAAACGGACATTTATATTGAACATACATTTCAAGATCTTTTGATAGAAACTTTATAAAACAAATACAAGAACCATCTTCAAATCAAACTTCACATGTAAGACATACTAAAGTATTCACTTAGACTCTCTACCCAAGGTTACATCTAAGACTCACTTGAGTAATACATGAAGAGACCGTCCATACAACCTCTTCAACCCTACCTTAGCAACCCTTAAAGTTACACTAGATAAGAACCATTCTATTCAACATGCATTAACTAAGGCAACGATATTCATTAAGCCATTTAAGAGACAATCAAACAATTAGAGGAATTCACATAATTGTCCTGGAAGACCTAGGGAACTTATCCTAGTATCTTCAAGTCCTACTCATTCCATGTATATATAACGTCCCATTCCGCTACCTACATGTTGTAAACGTAGTCAATACTACAGTGTACATCCCATATGATGAGATTAGGCATTAATCGACATAGACCATAATAGCTAGGTATAAAATTTGGTGTCATAAAACCCCACATCGTGAAAGGTGTTAAACTTGCCAAAGATAGAATTAGGACTAATCCTATGTTAGCAAATGGTTCAGGGATATCAAGGGCTTCTTTGTACTATATTCTCATACTGCATATATAGTTACTACAAAAATCATATCCACTCGGTGCTTTGTAATTGTTCTCATAGAGTAAGTTCATTCACATAAAGGTATATGAGAAGGTACCATTTCTTAGTCCTTCCAACTCATAATACCCCTACTAAGAATGGGTCTTGTAGGGTTGCCACTCAAGGTAAATTAGGATATCTCATTCTTAAGCTTCTTTGTATATTCAAGGTTCTATATAAGTCATTCATAGAAGGAAACATACTTTAGGTGTACCGATCCTAGAATATCACTCTTTTCATTCATTCAAGACAAGGGTGCCTAAGCATACCAAGTAAAGATACAATACCCATCATATCATTTATTCAATATCATTGAAGTGTAAAGTAGGGACAACTATTCTACCAATACAAGACACTACTTCATTCTCTAAAGGGTCCCCTAGTCCTTCACATCATGCATCATCAACTAGAGAGGAAACATATCAAGTCATAGAATTATAGAATCATATAAGATCATATATACATCACATGAAAACTTCAATCTATACCTTTTCATATACATTATCATGATCATACCATATTTCACAATATAATCCCGAAAAAGCCATGTTCATAACGATTATATCATGTAATCACCGCCACCATAAGTGGGCCAGAAAAAACAACAATGATTCAGTATCAATTCAATGCTAAACAAAGAATTCGGTCAACGCATTCCCTTATAATATCCATAATCACCACCCTTTACCCTTTACAATACCAATTCACTTTACAGAGATATTACTCGTAACAATATACATAAGATTAATCGAATAATTAAATCAAAAAAATGATCCATCAAATTACCTTATTTGAAATTTTCTTGAGGCTAAAATGGAACTGCACTATACTAGTCATTGAAATACTCATAACTTTTTACTTAAAAATTGGATTGATGCGAAATTGGTGGCATAATAAAGAGGATTCAATTAATTTTTCTTTGATAGATTATGGCTCACTTAGTTCTTTATATTCTAAGATATATAGTCGTTTAAAGTTTACATAAGTAAAATCTTATGTCAAAACTTAATTGGTAAGGATACTTTAAACTCTACTTTGTGCAAGGGTTTCCCAACGACCATAATTGATATTCAAAATTATTCACACACTAAGAAATTTACCTTAACAACTAAGTAAATTAAGAGTTACTCTGTATGACCTTAAACAGGGTGTTGATGCACGGACAATATTAATGATGAGTTTTTAGGGTAATGGTATTCATGACTATGAAGAATTAGTTCCCGCACATGGGTTCTAAATCCATTCTAAACCAAAGAAATTGAAGTTACATATGAAGAATCGCGACTCTCCACCCGCAAAACCGTTTGTGGAAGAAGCTCCAAATATGGAGCTTAGGGCTTTACCATTGTATTTCAGGTATGTATTCTTGGGGAGATATGGCAATTTATCGGTAACTATGCGACCGATTTGAGTGAGGTGGAAGTAGAGACATTGATTTATGTGTTGAAGAGGTCAAGCGGACAATTGGATGGACTATTGCAAACATTATTAATATTCCTCCAGAAATTTGTTCTCGTGAAATCCAACTCATGCTGGACATAAAGCCTAGTATCGAACACCAAAGGAAACTAAATCCGCCTACGCAGTAGGTAGTACCACTGTATATGTTGGGGCATCAATAGTACCAATAGCTTGTAATCATCAGGGTAGGAGAATGTTGGGTGTCAACGAAGTCTCCCTCGCTGCCGGAGTTGTTCTCCAGATCTTAGTCATGGGCTTCTTGCCTTTTCCCTTGCCTTTCTTTGGAGCCTTGTTCTTCCATTCTTAGGAGGGCTGGCTCCTCTTTCATTTATAATTATGCCATGTGATCTTTTATAGGGAAGCATGTCAAGGTTGGTTCTAGACATATGTGCAAAATCATTTAAAAGAATTAAACTTGTTACAATGAATGTAGAATAACCAATACAAACAAACTCACTAAACCGATCAGCAAGTCGCCAAATCACATTTGATCTAGATCGGGCTCGATAAAAGAATTAGCTCAGAATTTTCCAAAAAAATTGGCATGTCAGCAATGCGAGAAAGCTTTCGGTAAATCCCTGACATAATTTTGCAAGCAAGATTTAGTAAGCCAAAAGTTTCAGTATATTTTAAGGGTCAAGGGAGCAGAAACGGTTGTCAAAGAAGACTTTCAGCGAATTGCCGAGTGCACTCGATGATTTTAAGATTCTCTTCTTAAGTTAAAAAACCAACATCAATTTTAGCATGAAGTTTAAGGCGATCAAGGATAATTTGGCGAACCACCCAGTGGTTTGGAGAGCTTGACTCAACTCGCCCAAATGCTCAATGTTCCTACTTTCAACCCCATCTTCCAAAATCGACCACGAAACCCCCAAATAGAAAATCAAAACATCCACTACCTTAATTTGACTCAGACTCAATATACCCATGCCCACAGAATACTCGTTTTTTCTTCTAAATTTGCCAAATTTTGGTGATTTTCTTACTTTTGCCATTTAGAATGACGTCAAATGTTCCATCATTGGGAAAAACCCATAATTTGGCATAATTATGGGTTACTTAGACTTCACCAAACTAGACTCAACAACATTAAAACTTAACCCACAAAGTTTTCGATCAATTTGTGAAATCAACAATGTATCATTTTAGTCATGATATTTCAATTAAACACAGAAAAACAAATATACAATTGCTAATCAGAGAGGCCCAATAGACATCAATAAGATAAGAACAATTGTTAATGAGTAAACTTACTAAATAAGAATTTGGGGTTTGGAAAAGACAAACGTTTAATGGGGAATGAATAATATGAAACGCTAAGTGGAAAAAAATCCCACTCCAGACACTAAATAAACGATGAATAAGTGTTAATAATGCAAGAAATACGGGAAATATAGTGTGGGTGTGACTTTGAGAAGTTAAAAACTAAGGGAATGTTGAAGATTTTGAACTTTTGAACTTTTGGCCTTTAAAAAGTCCAATTCTTGCCCATTCACGCACATTCATTTTGCTCGCCGACCCACTCAGTGACATTTCGAGTAGGGACTTACCTCATCAAGTTTTACAAGACCTCCGATTAGACTAGGCATCCAAACGATGTTTAAAGTTGTGATCGCCAACCTCTTCACCGATGCACTAATTTTTTCATTGGATCTCCATGTTTTTATGACTCCAACTTATTAATTACCTGAGTCTAATAGTGTTCCAATTTGGGATCGACAACCTTATCAGTGAGTCGCCGACTGTACATTGTTTCTCCACCTTCAATTTTCAAACATATTTGACTTTTCACCTACAAAATCAATGCATAATTATTTCTAAAACAAAATGAACGAAGTAAGACATAGGTTGCCTCCTAGAAGCGGATTAGTTAATGTCGTGGCATAAGAAAATTCCCCACTCAATTTTAATTGGGTTAGAAAAGATATAACATATGAGACATTTGGGTCTCTCATAGATGACTAGATATGGAATGGGAAGCAGTCATCAGATTCAACATTGATACTTCTCTTTTATCTCACTCAACACTTTGTCGTGTTCTTTGACTTTGTGGAGAATGAGTGAAAGTATCTCTTATATTTTTCTTCCTTCGTGTTCCTTGGGATTTTTATGCTTATGAGGAGGAATATACTGATCATTATTTTATAGGGCACCTCAAATTCCATAGTTTGTTTGGCCACGAGATCCAACTGAGTCGACAGTGTGGCCATGATTGGAACCTACTCAGTCTCCTTGTTTGTTTTAGCGATATGATCAAGGAGTGGGTTTGCATTTGCATAGGGTAGTCCTATGAGTGCTCCTCAAGAAATTTGGTCAGCCACTCCAATGTTTTCAAGACCAAGAGTTATATAGAAGCACATGAGTAGTACTTTATATGAGATTCCATAAGTTTGGCACTGTAGCAATAGTGACTTAAATCTCAGCCACAACTCATGGATTGACTCACCCTCCGATTTCCTGAGGTATAGGATGTTATCCCTAACAATCATCATTTTCAAAGGAGGGTGGTTCATTGGGTCACAATTGCTACAAGAGATGTTCGTTTTTTATGTTCTAAACCAGAATCATACAAAAAATAAACGAAATATAAGTAGATTCAACTATGACTACAAAGAACAAAATTCAACTTAATAGAAAAATCTTAACCAACACTAATCTCTGGAACTGGAGTCATTTTGATTGAATAACGCAATCAAAGACAAATAATCCAGTTCTCAGTGTGAATAATCATTTTACAGTGTACAACCCAACTAAATAAGTTGGGGTGGAATCCCCCGGAGAGTGGTACGTGTTTAAGATTCAATAGGTAAGTCTGAACATATTCAAAATCAGCAATAGGAATAGACATTATCAAATCAAAGCATAATTCAAATCAGGGGGTGACACGAATGTCGAATAAAGGGGATTATGGCTATAATTACAAACTAGAAAAACAACAAAAAATACAAAATAACAATAATGAGATGGGTTCTTAGGATGTGATTCGATTATAAGATAATATAGATAAACATGTAATTTAAATATTTAGGGAATAGTTGTAAATTAGTGAATAATCTTGAATATAGGGGAGGTAAACTTTCTCTCAAAAAATTTACCCCGAATCAGGTTGATTTTTTTCAAACATCGACAAGCATGAAAAATAAAACCAAAGTATGCTTTAGTCCATTCACTCTTCCAAACTAAATGTGTGGAAAAGTATTTAGGATTCACTCTCCCGAATTGAACCCATGTCAACCCAATATTTACCGACAATCAATCAGTTAATCTTTGTTTTAGAAGATCTCTGTCAAGCATGCCTAAAGCACAAAGGTAGAAGCAAATTTGCAACTACAATTCTTTAAATTAAACAAAGTTAATGCTTGAAATCACTTCTAAACAAGATTTAAATTAACAATTAGCAATACCCAGAAGCTAAATCATCCCTTAATCACACTCCGAGAATTGGGGGTTTACCTAGACATCATAAAAAAGACGAAAACCATTACCAAACTATGTTTCCATTGACTGAGTAAGATTATTTTTTCTTTATAAAAGTTACAAATTGAATAATTTAAAAGACCTACTTCCATTTCTGACAAGTGAAAAACTTCAATTCCTCAAAGCTATGGAAAACTTGTCTCACAATTCAAAATCTCTCAAATGATGGTCTTAAACAATAAAAATTATGAAAATGATATCAAACTAAATGTTTAAAAACATATTTATAATATCCAAAAATGCGCTTTGAATATTCAGTCAGTGAAGTAAGTTGTGCTGGCTGATCCACTTGGTGATCCGCCATTTGGGCAATTTTTTTGCCTTTCAATATTGACCTTTAGAATCATACATGTCTGTAATTTCGTATGATCAAACACTACATCACAGAACCATTTGGCAACCACCGACTACTCCATTATCTCACCAAATTTCTTTGTTCCTTCAATTCTAGGCATGCTGGAACTTTAGGTGATCAAATGGCCACTCGGCGACTCGCAAAATAGACTTGGCGATCACAAACCTTTATTTTCTTCCTTTTTTTTTTCCAGCCCGCTTTGTTATTCTTTGCAACCTGGTGTCCTTTGATCTTCACTCCCTATATTTAGATATTTATGGATTTTACATGAATTATTTGCACAAAATAAGCATTTGAGGACACTAAACCTACACAAATAAAGCCCTAATGAGTCCAAATTTATGACTCACCAAAAAGTGTGAATTTGTTAAGGGTGATCTGGACCTTCTTTTCAACTCAAGGTTGTGATTTTTCCTTAGCAAGATCAAGTCCATGTGGACTGGGACATTTTGAGTCACTCAAGTATTTCCACATTGAGCGGTCGAGATCGAGAACAAGGACAAAAAAAGGTTTAAAGTGAACGGGCAAAGAATCAATGTTTACTTGGGGAAGTCGATGAGTGTCGAAGAAGTGATCGACGCCTACTATCTTGATGAAGTCTTAGTAATCAAGGTGTTTGTGTCATGCTGCAATGTTAAACTAATCAATGTGTGGGAGGTAACCCACATTGTATATCTAGCCAACTATATGTTTTTCATTTTGATTTAGGAGTTCTCTTCTTTTATTTTAATTTTTGTAACTTTTTTTAGATATGTTTTATTTTTTCAGTAGTGTAGGCTAGATATAAAATAAGGTCTATGAAATGTAAAAAGAAAGTCTTAATGGTTTTTATGTATGCATGGGCGAAAGGTAAAATCTATAGAAAAATAGTTGTGCAGTGGTCTATGGACGCCAACGACAGTCATTTGTTCCATCGCCAGGCCATACAATATTGAGTTTGATGCTAACATGCTGAACAAGCACGATTAGATGACCATATTGATCATATAGGAGCGTCGGGTTCTCACAAGTAGCCTCCACAACGCAACACTTGTTGAGAGGCTCTTTCGTAGACACATGTTTTAGTGGATGGTACGACCCCAAACACATATTATGTGGAGATAGTTAGGGAGTTCTACGCTTACTATGCCGCCACCGTTAAAAGGTTCGTATCCACATAGGCCAAGACCGCAACTCAACCTCTACTTGAGGCTACACTAGTATGGGGTTTCACTGTTGACATATCTAAGACCATCCTGTGCCCATCAATAGATAAGATTTATACGATCACATGGGCATCATCTAGCGTGGAGAATTTTAAAGTAATACCGAGAAGTGGAAGTCACTTATTAGGTCGCTAACATGACATCTTTCCACGGATAAAGAGCATAGAGTGGGTAATTACTGCGATCCTATTTTGTTGCAAAATATTTCTGCTTACTGGTATAAATACATTGTCCCTCCCTGATGCGCATAATGTGGTCACATGGGACCACACGGTTATAGTTGCAACTATGTTAGCGATACTTTAAGTAGATTTCATATGTGGACTTATCGCGTGGATCCATGAGAAGAATTTCAACGACACCACCACTTTCCCGTTCCCTTTCCTCATCTTACAACTTTAAAAGGACTCCAGTGTACCAGTTTGACATTATGACAGGTTGCTTTAGGAAAACAAGACTCTAGATATTGTCTTGATCAGGGACGATGACAACCTTTTCATACCTAAAAGAGCTAGTGGTTGAAGTACCACTTCTACGTGATGATGTTTCAAGCGATGTTGTACAGATACAAGTTGTTAAGTCAACCTTTCCACTACAACAGACACCCATGCTCCACCTTTTTTGGTTTCCTTTCAGGCCCGTAGCTCTTCTAGAGCCACCTACTCTTCTAGGCCCGAAGCTAGGATGGAGTAGCTAGTGAACCAAGAGAATTAGGTCGTTCAAAAGCGTCTTGACACGTTTGAGCTGCGAGTCTTGGAGAGGTCGGCCCCGACTATTGTTTTATATACCTTTAAGGCTGAGTTTTATATCCTTCATGTGGATCTTGTTTCCCTTCTATTCTCTCCCAATTCTACACCAGAGATTGTCCATACAAAAGGGGTTGACACTATGGTGTATCTAAAGCCTTATTTGGCGTTTCCATGTCATCACTGGACTCTTCCCGTACTGTTTGGAAGCGCCCCCATTTTTGTTGTACTTCCGCTGATGCTGAGTCCCATAGATTATGGAAGAAAGAGTGACAATAGAGTGAGGAGGCTCAGAGAGAATCAATAGTTGTTAAGGATCTTTGAAAGCAGCAGGTTGGGGAGGTTGTAGTTGGCACATCCGCCAGAGTGAGCACTACCGATGGTTGTAAAAGAATTATGGAAAGTGATGGTATATTTGATGGGAGCTCTACTAATGGGGTTCTAAGTGTTGATCCAGCGAGCTCTGGGAAACCTGAATCACCCACTTCTGGAATGGTCTTCGGTGCATATGTGCAACAGCTTTGCTACACTTGAATCCTTTCCTTTTTTCAATTGCCGACAATTACACTTCTTTTTTTGTGGTGGTATAAATGGATTGTGAGTGATAGGGTGAAGTCTCAGTAACTCAACTCATAATCCGCTCTTGGTTTTTTTTTGCTTGTGTTGTTTTACCCAAAGAGATTGTTTTAATTTCTATTCAAATGCCATGTTTATGTATGTATGTGTAGGATTAAGAATAAAATGAAAGCACAAGACCATGAAAAAATGATTCTTGTCCAAAAATGATAAAATGTGCCAGATCTGTAGACTTGATAAGTCGAATGCGTTGGAGTTCAATGTGACATGATATGAACCAATTTGATTTCATGACTTATTCTAAAACTTGAACATGGTAATATGATATCTAATAATGAAACAATGTTTTAATAATGTGTGAGAAAAGTTGATTGTTCTGATAATATGTGCCCATCAAGAACTTTCTCTGTTTTTCCTCCTAAGATAAACTAGACTAGAAGTTGGGAAGTGATCACAATCTATTGTTCAAATTAGTCCATCGAAGCCTAGAAAGAACCAACCAAATGAAAGCAATGTTATCTTTGATCCAAATATTTGAGCCTAACATAGACCACTTATTTCAATTCATATAGCCACATTCCCTCAAATAATTGTTTTGTCCGCGGTCCCTTCCTGGAGATTAGCATCTTGACTTAGGACAAAAGCCTAAGTCGACTGTGGCTACTTCAAAATTTACCTTGATCTTGCCATGGTCCGAAATCAGATAATGTGCACCTCTACTCATGCTAAATGCATAAGTTGAGGGTGGCTGTTCAAAAAGGAAAATGAAAGAAAAAGGGAATGAAAAGAGTTATGTGTATAATAGAGAATCTTAAAAGAAATAAAATATGTGACTTTGAGCAAAAGAAGCAAAAATATGATAAACAAAAGTGCTGAAAGAAACAAAGAAAATTAGGTGATAAAAGAAGAAAGTGAAAAATAAGAGCCGTAGATTCAAAAGTCATATTTGGGCCGAAAAGAGTTAAGGAAAAGAAAGTAAAATGAAAGGATGTCAAAAGATAGCTTTTGAAAAGAGGTAAATTCCAATGTAGTGTCTAGGAGAAAAGAAAGTTACTAAAATAGTATTCAAATGTACCACACCTGACCCTAGGCCTATGTTACACACTAAGAATATCCTATAATGATCCTAGCAACTAGTTTGGAGAGTCTAAGAAGTGAAAAAGGGCAAGGTTTTGGTATTGAGCACTGACTACACTTGAAATCACATTTGAGCGCGAGTATTGAACGATTCCTAAAAATTTAAAGTCATATATCTGTGGAGAGAAGAAGGGTTGTTTGAAGTGAGTTCACTAGTTACATTGTTGAAAATTATGATACATTGGTGATTGTGAATGGTTTATGTTATGGTGTCTATTGGTAGATCTATGTCATGTTTTGATCCGTATGAGTTGGTTTGTATAGTCTAATAGAAAAGATTTGCAATGTGGAAAAGGGAGGGATTGAAATAACCATTTGATTGCTTGAGTTTATGTGTTTGCTTGTACTCAAGTGTCGTTTAGCTTTTTAGTGTCTCTCTTGATGACGAACAACATGTTTAAGTTGATGATGTTGATATGATGTGTGTTTAAGATATTTTTATGCATTTCACTTAAAAGTTTTGTGAATCTAGGGACATTTTTTATTGGAAAAAATGTGTTAGGTTTTATATTTGAAGAAGTAGGCTTGGACGCAGTTGAGTGAGATGACAGCTAAAAAAATGCAGAAGTAGCCACCCATGGAGTGACCTACGTACCTTAGGTCCTCTCACAGTTTGTCGATGGGTAGGTCTAGATAGGAGCATAAGGGAATTATAACCAAATGTGGGACTACAAAGCGATACATGGATCGTAGGTTGACCCACTGGTCATCCTACACAGATGTTGAATTTGTTCAGAGAGTTGAAGTTCAAGTAACTGATGAATATTCTAAGTGTGGAGCCATCGTAGAGGACCCATGGACCATAGGTCAACCTATGGTCTTTGCTACATGTCCTTCGGTGAATATCAGATTGAAGGTTCTAGCCTCAACTGAAGAGTTCCAAGTGTTGACCAACGCATGTACCTATGGACTATAGGTCAACCAATGGTCTGTAGGTCGAGTAGTCGATAAAAGTCGCATCCTAATTTTTATTTCCTTATTTTGTTTCCTTTTTGTTTAAGACATGTTTTCCTATAAATAGGGTATGTATCCCACCATAGAGTGCCCCCTAGTCATAGCCGGCGTCTTCGCCCTCGAAGAGACCTTAACAAGCCCTTAGCATACATCATTGCAACATAGATAGAATAAAAATAAAAAAATTTAGGAATTTTCTTTGAAGTTAAGTTCACTTCACATATATCAAAATAGAATCTACAATTGTCTCACAAGACCATCCAATCATAAGAGTAAGAGAAATTGGGCTTAGCCCTTACATCTTTACAATAGGTCTTATAATAGAAATTACAATGAATTGTTTGAATAAGGAAATATGAAACTAGAATTATTCATCTCCATCCTCGGACTTGAGGACTGACCAACTTGGGGATAGCAATCCAAGTTCTTCAAGAAAGGAGTGGGATCTCTTCAATGGACAAAACCTACACATTGTTTAGAAAATAGAAAAGATATAGGTTAGTGCAAACCACATGTACTAAGTATGGAAACAAATGAAAGTAAATCATTTTAAAACATGCACTAAGGGACATTTATTTATATTCATGCCATGTTATCGATAAAATACTTGACGCACATTCCAAGAGCATATGCAACTCCATATCAGAACAACATTAAGACATATTCATGTTCATATTCAAGAATAACCTCATAATAAATTCATAATAAACCTTTCATGTTTGGGGTTAATTTCATCAGGACATCATACTACTTTACCTAAAGCCCCTAACCAAATCAACTAGTCGAATCTATATGTGAAGGACCCATAACCCCACATAACCAAGTAAACTAGCAAATAGACCATGAGCGTTGTCTTTTAACTCATACACCACCATAGCAAGTGTAGTCAAAATCATACATAACAATTTTGACAAACATAGGGTACATCAAGTGCAACAAAAATCATATAAGGCAAACATCATGTATTTCATGTATACATAAAGAACCAATCCTAGAACTCTCCTCAAGGTCTTGTGCAATTTATAGGTAAAGTATCGTACACTTACCTACAGTAAGTATCACCTCTTAAGTAATTCTAGTTAGTATTCATCTTCTTGCTTTAATTAATTCATTTTACTTTCAGGAAGCGTCGCCATAACCGACATTAGACCACCTGAGATAACATAGAATACGATGTAACCCCCTCACACCGAAAAGAGGGCATCCCATTTCTCAAGGTAAGATATTAACATCATCATAACATCTAGGTGGATCCACTAGATTGGTTCCTTATGGGGGAACATATTCTAGGAACTAAAAGGTTGTTATTAGAAACCCTCTTTATGTTAATTTGCTTTGTAGTTTATACCTCATGAGAACATCGGGTGGAGCTTCCTCGTTAAGAGACCCCTCTCATTTTCAAGTTCACTCGATGCTAAGTTAAATCCTTTTTTGAAGTTTCTTTAAGTCTTTCTTAACATAAATTCATAACATAGGTCTTAGGAGTTTAATCCCTTATATAACATGTTCGTAGTTCATAGGTTCTA
Organism: Solanum pennellii; assembly: GCF_001406875.1. Taxonomy (NCBI): domain Eukaryota; kingdom Viridiplantae; phylum Streptophyta; class Magnoliopsida; order Solanales; family Solanaceae; genus Solanum; species Solanum pennellii. Next base: position 66,434,470 of record NC_028637.1, on the reverse strand, counting down.
TGATGAGAAAGTTATTTCATCACAAACCTAACATCATGTGAGAATATTATATCACATCATAACCATAAGATGCACATAGGAATTACCTTCAATCCCTCATAATAGTACACCTATTATCATATCACAACCTTCATATTCATAGCATGATCATACATTCATAACTTCTTCATTCATACTTGAATTGATAAACACTACCAAGGATGGACCAATATTACTACAATAGAGTGTTCTTGACCTTGAAGGTCTTACCAATAGCCTCCAAGAAACCCATTAAAGACTTAACCCCTTAATATATGATATTTAATCAAAAATTCAATCATCATAATCATCATACAATAGTAAATTATTAAAGGACACATTAAATTACATCACATCTAATCATCAATCAACCTAATTTGAATGTGTTAGAGTTAGGAGAAGAGTGACATTCATGTGTATTTAAGGAATTATGTGAATTCTTAACTTAATACATCAATTCACTCATAAACATTCATAATCCATCACTATTAATCAAATCAAGATAAACTAATTAAGTTTGAAGGGTGACCCACAAAATTAAGTGAAATCTAGAATTTGACAGAACATTAAAATTCAATTTTGAAGAACATCTATGGTAAATGAGTGTAGAGACCCTATACCTTATAAATCCTTAGGGATTTGTTAAGGAAAGCCTTGTTCTTCAAGCCCTAGAGAAATCTTGGTCTTCATCTTCAATGGTGTCTTGAGTTGAGCGAGAATTGTAGAGAGAAGTGACAGTCTTTGGGGTTTTGGGGTTATGAAGTGGGAAGGCTTGTTTGATTTGTTAATATCCCTTAATATACCTTAAATATCTAAATTAAAAAGTCTCTTTATTTAAAAGGACAAGGGTGGAATTTACTAAACCACCCTTGACATGGATGTACCTTGCACCAGATAGCATACACCAAACCACGCCCACCATTGACGGACCGTCAATGCATTGACGGCTCGTCCTGAATGGACGTGATTTGTGTTAGAGACTGGAAAAAAGGATCCAAGTCCAAAAATTCGAAGTGTGGACTCATGAACACCATTTACGGAGCATGAGTCCATTGACAAGACGTCAAATGCACTCGTAAAGTGCTTGCTGTTTTTGACAGCTTCTGGGTATTTGGGTCCTTCTCGAGATACATTAGGGTGGTCCTTCGGGAGTCTTACCCGGAAATTTTTACCCTAAACATGAAATGAATGTACTTTTAGTATTATTACAAGATTTACCCTTCATACGACTCTTCAAACCCCTTACAAGACCTAAAGGCACAAATGATCACTTTCACTAGTCTCCAGACGTCATGATCGTTTCTTGATGTGCATCATTTAGTACTTCCAAATCACGTTAAATAAATTCATTTAGGTCGGAATAACTATTTCAATCATTATTCATAAGGTTATTGTCTAGCCTAGGTCTTTGGATTTCCCATGTATAACAATATCCTCCCCTGGGAATCATTCGCCTTCGAATGAAACTTTCAACATATTTTTGGAACATACGACACAAGAGTAAAATCCCAACAAACACATGTCATATGATAATGGCTCAATCACAATAAAGGAACATTAAATAAACACAACAATGCATCACAATGAGGTGGGAACTACATCAACTACATAAAATGCACATATTTCATTTTTTTCACATTACATGAGGAATCTTATTCTCCTTTTCATATAACTCCACATGTTCATAAAGGAGACTATTCATCATTTCATCACTTCAAATTTGATCAATCTCATAACATGAATTACCACCTTACTCAACAATACAAACCATATTATTAAGTGTTATCAAGTATGAAGAAAATATAATTCAAGCCACATATACAACATGAATACTCACAATAACATCCATCCACATATAAAACATGAATACTCACAATAATTCAATCACACTTTGGAATGATAACTATTATTATAGGCAAATTCAATCAATGGTACATGGTCATCCCGATTACCATTAAAGTTAATAATACATGTCCTCATCATGTCCTCCAAGGTTTGGATGGTTTGTTCTGCAAAAAACAATCCATTTATGGATGAAATGCGGTACAAAGTTTCACCTTTTTAACAAGTCTACTTTGGAATGATTTCCGAAACTGAGAAGTAAATTGAGTACCCCGGTCTGAAATGAGGGACAAAGGAACTCCATGAATTCTCATAATGTCCATGAGATACAACTTAGCATATTCCTCCACAAAAAAAGTGGTCTTGATAGGAACAAAATGGGTTTATTTGGTCAATCTATCATTAATAACCCAAATCGAAACATATAGCCTTCGAGCACGAGGCAAACTCACAACGAAATCCATATTGACATCTTCCCATTTCAAAGTAGGGATAGCTATATCTTAAATTAACCCTCCCAGTCTTTGATATTTGGCCTTGTTTGTTCACTATTTGAACATTTGTCCACAAATTCAACTGTATACTTCTTCAAACCATTCCACCAATAGATCTCTTGTAGATCACGATACATTTTTGTGGCACTCGGATGAATGGAATATCGCAAACCATGAGCCTATTCCAAAATTTGTCTTCTTAGGTCATCCACATCTGACGCACACAACTTACCTTGGTACCTATGTATCCCATTCCCCCTTGGAAGAATGATTCATTGGACTTACCAAGAATCAATTCCTTCAACTCCATTAATTAAAGATCAAGGTACTTCTTAGATTTCACCTCTACTACTAAAGATTATTCAGCGTTATGATGAACCATGAGACCCCCTTTTGGATGATCTTAAAGTCTAACACCTAACTTGGTTAATCTATGCACATCTTTCATTATCTCTTTCTTACCATTGGAAACATAAGCTAAACTACCCATAGATATCCGACTCAAAGCATCGGGAACCACATTGGCTTTCATGGGGTGGTAAGCAACACTTATATCATAATCTTTCAAGAGCTCTAACCACCTTCTTTATTAAAGATTTAACTCTTTTTGAGTGAACAAATATTGGAGACTCTTATTATCAGTGAACACATCTACATGCACTCCATATAGATAGTTTCTCCATATCTTCAAGGCAAACACTATGGCCACTAATTCAAGATCATGAGTTGGATAGTTCTTCTCATGTACCTTGAGTTACCTAGAGGCATATGCAATCACCTTACCATGTTTCATGAGGACATAACCCAAACCTACTCGAGAAGTGTCACAGTACACCAAAAATCCTTCGCTATCCTCCGGTAATGTCTACAACGCAACAGAGGTAACCTTATGTTTCCAATTTTGGAATCCTTTCTCACAAAATTCCATCCATTCAAACTTGACTTTCTTTTGGGTTAAGGTAGTCAATGGAGAAGTGATAGATGCAAGTCTGTTGACAAATCTCCTATAATACCTGGCTAATCCTAAGAAATTTCAAATATCGCTGGAGTCAGAGGTGTAGGCCAATTCTTAACTGCCTCCATCCTTCAGGGATCAATCTCAACCAACACACGATATGATATGAACATGAAAAACTACGATCTTAGCTAAAATTCGCACTTACTATATTTAGCAAAGAGTTGATGTTCCTTGAGGTCTTGCAATACTTCCCTCAAATGACCCATGTGTTAATTATCACTCTTGGAATATACTAGGTTATTATCAATTAGCAAAATTACAAATGAATCAAGATAATTCTGGAAGACCCTATTCATAAACTCCATAAATGTCAATGGGTCATTAGTTAGACCAAAAGACATAATTAGAAGCTTATAATGAGCATATTTTGTTCTGAAATTTGTTTTCATAATATCAACACCTCTCACTCTAAGATTATGATAACGTGATCTAAAGTCAATTTTTGAAAAGCAACTCGCACCTTGGAGTCCGACAAACAAATGATCGATTCTGGGGAGAGGACACTTATTCTTTGTAGTGACCTTGTTTAATTTTCGGTAGTTTATACACATTCAAAGATACCCATTTTTCTTTTCACAAATTGTTACGACCCGCAAGTACACCCTACAAGTTAGGGCAACCCTTAAGTCAGAACACGACGTGCTTAATCTCGCCGAGCTCTTGCACAAGCCTCTTACCTATCATTCATTACATAAGATATGAAAATTAGTGTGGAGTTTAAAACTTTTCACAACAATAATAATAAGAAACTACTTTTATAAAATCTAAGGAGTAAGTCTCGTAGTCACAAGCCAATATTAAAGACACATCTAAAATATCATAAGGACACGACCCTTTACATTGTAAGAAAAACATAATAAGTCTTTACAAGTCTTAAGAGAATAACTTGAAGAAACATAGACTATGCCCTCGAATATATGAGGACATACTTATTCTTGAGAGAGTCGATTCACAAGCTTTCCCTCTAATCTTTAACTTCCCACCAACCTATACTTATAGAGTATAGAAAAGTATGGGGTTAGCACAAACATTGTACTAAGTATGGTATTATGCAAAAAATCATGAGAAAGGGGACAATTTAGAAAGACACTAAAGGAACAAACATGCATGAAAGACTCCACATAAGTGCCCTCCTCCAATTGGGCTTGCAAGTTACACTATGCGCAATGTGAAAGTAGCATCCCATACTACTACCCCCACTTAGTGCTCCTTGAGGAATCTCATGGAGCAAGCACACCATAATCATCATTCGTAACTTCATCATATCAGACATAACTTTAACATGCTTCTTTAACATTAGACATAAGTCATAATACTTAAATTTACATCATATAATGACCCATTCATACATTTCATATAAGGACACACCAAGACTCCCTCCAAATGTCTACTTGTGCAATAGATAGGTAACGTACCATTCCACCAGCTACCCTAAGTAGTACACTCTTAAGAAGACTTAGTTCATTTACATACATTTGTCGGGGCTAGCTTTAACCGACATAAACAATGAGAGGTTGACATGGAATCTCGGTACTACCCTTACTAGATGAAGGATCCGTACTTGCCTAAGGTAGGGTCATATTCTTTAGCCTTTACATGGAGTCTCCAATAGCTACACCTACGTGAGCACATAGTTAAGGGATAAGGAGAGTGCTACTAAGTAATTCATTCTCTACTAACGAGGAGCACACATCTCAAGAGGTACATTGGATACAACATCTCTACTCACGAAGCGTACCCACCCCTTCTTCAAATCCTCTCGGTGCTAAGTATAACTCCCCCCCACGTAGTCTTAAACATTCATTGACTATAGGTTAAGAAATAACTATTGAATACCCCATTTCAACTCACGAAGTGTATCCAACCTTTAACCTATCTTGAAAAGATCCGCGGGAATAGTGAGGTTGCTCCTAAACACATCATCTCTAGTCACAATGAGTGTTCACCCCAAAATCCCCCTTTTTCATATTTACGAATAGTAGGGATGGTCTAGACACTTCATCTCTACTCACAAAGAGTGTCTACCCTACAATCCCCCATTTTCATTCATTGACTTCATTCATGCATTCAAGTGTGTGTGTGAGTACATGTGAGCACACCTTTCATATAATAGCCATTGTTCACATCATTAACTTCTAGACATGCTCATACCCATATTTATCACAATTTTTACAATATCATACTTCACATATCACATACATAGTTTACCTAGACATAAAACCGTCAAGATACTCATTTCAACCTTTTAACACATACAATGCATATACATATCAAAATCATAATTTAACTTAACATATCATGCCTTTAAGACCATTCTTACAATACATATATAACTTCATATACTTCAAATAAACAGTGCCACCAAAGGTGGACCATACCACTCAAGAGTTACTTCAACATAACTTAACCAAGATAGAACAACTTACCTTTCAACCAAGACTTTACAACCTAATCAAAATTTTATCTAATAATCCATCATAAAATATCCCTTAGGGCTGTAGCTAAAACTCAATAAAACCACCAAGAGACAATAACTTTAGCAGTATCTAATCATGCTCATTAAACCCATTTCATAATCTAAAAGTTGATAAAAAAGAATAGATATTTTTCCATTGGGGTTTTGACATTAAAATCATCATTTAAAACTAAGAGAAACTCATTTTAGTCATTAAAACATTTTCATGCAAAGACCCATACGTAGAGTCAAGGAATAAAAAAGTTTGAAGTTGAAATCCTTTTTGAAATATCTTTGAAATGGCTCCTTGAATTAAAGAAGGTTCAACAATCACTACATACATTAATGAATAGGAACCCACAATATTTTATGAAGAAAACGTGAAGAACTTGGTCCTCTTCCTTTGAGCTTGAAGCTTCTTCAATGGAGGTTTTTGGAGAGAAGGTTTTCTTGAGGTTTTTGATTTAATTTTTAGGGTTTGAAATGGTTGGTTAAATGCGGTTTAAAATGACCTAAATCAGTCCACAAATGATCCCCCAAACTTCCCAAAATACCCCACACTATTTGAATCCTTTTCCAACTTCAAATTTCACTTTAAAATGACACGGCCAAATCTGGGACTCGGCTGCGCGTCGCGAGGTCATTTCCTGATCTTGGTTCTGGAAAATCATTTGGGACTGTAGGGTGCGTGTTTTTCCCCGCATTGCAGACAGAAAATTGCACACCACATGCTGGCTGCGCGTCGTGCAGAAGCTTCCGATTCTAGCCTTCCTCGCAGCTTTGATGTGCCATGTTTTGATCCTCCTCGGGGACCCTCACACGTTTTGATCCTTTATATGTAAATCTATGCATAGGAACCATTGACACTCAAATTAACCCTCAAACCATCGCCCAAAACTTCACAATAAAACACCACGACACACAAGTTCAACTTCGACTAGTTTTCGGACGTCTTGGGCGCTTGACTTCCAATCACTCCTAAACTTTACGAACTGCCTTCTAATGATAAAATAATTTCATTATTAACTCATAATCACATGAGAAGATCGAGTTTTACCATTTTCATTTTGAGGGTGTAAAACAAATAATACCAGAGTGCCGCATGGAGATATGCTTGGTCGTATAAAACCCTTGTCTAGCAAATCCTTGAGTTGAGCCTTCAGTTCTTTCAAATCAGCCAGAGACATTTGGTAATGAATAGGTTTAGTATCCGGCATCAAATCTATGTTGAAATCTATTTCACGTTTGGGAGGAATTTTGGGAAAATCATCGGGGAAGATATCCAAAAAGTCCTTCATCACGGGGACCGACTCCATATGGAAGAGCCTCGAACCCAAGTTCCTTGACCCTCACAATATGATATATACATTCCTTAGAAATCATCTTACAAGCTTTTAGACATGAAATAATTTGACCTCTAAGGATTGAGTTTCCCTCCTTCCATTCTAAAATCGGTTTATTAGGAAATTGGAATTTAACTACCATTTTCTACAATTAATTGAAGCAAAACAAGCACGTAATCAATTCATCCCTAATTTGACATAAAATTCCAACATATCAAGTTCTACCAAATCAATAAATGTAACTCTGGTTGATATAATATGGGAAAACTCTTATAGACTCTTTCAACAATAACAGAGTCACCTGCTGAGGTAGAAACCGAAAGATGTTCCGCTAAGACATTGGGGAGCACATATAACTTTATAGCCACAAAAAGAGTTACAAAATATATAGAGGCACCGAGATCTATCTATGCATCAACATTACTTGAAAATACTTGGCACATAGCGGTAACAACATCGGGAGAATCCACTTGATCATCCCTAGATTTGAGAGCATAGAAGAGGTTCTTCCTAGGAGCATCAGAATTAAGACCACTTGATTCTGCTTCATTACCCTCCCTTTCTTGAGTCTTGTCGATGGGACAATCATTCACCATTTGGACACTCTTTCCACAACCAAAACAATTTGTCAAACCCATTAAACATTTACCCAAGTTCCTCTTGCTACATTTGGCACAATTAGGGCTCTCATTTGATAAACCACCAACTTTTCCCCCTTGAGGCTTAGGGTTAGACACCCCATCCTTGTTAGCCCTTGGGACATTAGGATAAAGTTTGTTGGAGAATTTCTTCTTAAACCTTGGTTTGTCTTAGATCTTGAACTTACTCTTATAACTTCCCCCATCATAGGACCTTTCCCTCATGTCATCCTTCTTCTTACTCTTAAGTTTAGTCTCCTCCTCTTATTGATCATGAACCATCAAACGATTAAGGTCCATTTTGTGAAGAAACATTGACACACGATACTCTTTTACAGTATCATTGGATACACCCATCACAAAACAGATCATTTCATCTGTAGGATTAGACACCAAAGATGAAGCATACATGGACAACTTGATGAATTTCAAAGAGTATTATTAAACACTCATACCTCTTTGACGAAGATTGATGAACTCTTCCACTTTTGCCTCTCTTTTCTCCTTCGGAATAACCTATCAAGAAATGCCCTCCTAATGACTTTCCAACTTATGGGACCCGGTATCAAAGCCCTATTGTCTTTCCATTAAGTGTACCATGTTTTAACCACATCCTTGAGTTTGTAAATGGCTAGATCGTCCTTCTCATTTGAACTCACCGCCATAGCATACAAGATCTGATAAACCTCATCTAGAAAGTCTTGAGGATATTCATTTACCTTAAACCTAAAGAACGTTGGAGGGTTCATTCTAGTGTAGTCGCTCAAACGTGAAGCCATGGTAATAGTATTTTGTTCACATAGTTTCTACTTCCCAATTTTCTTGGGTCATCATAGCTTGAGCTTGTGTAGTTACAGCTTGACCATAAGTTGTCATGACTCGAGTCAAGTTTAGGAAACCCGCCCTTTTTTCTCTATCCATCATGACCAGAGGATTACAAGAGCTTGGGCACCTAAAGGAACTTGTTATTAACGAGGAGCTTGATTTTCTTTAGGAGGAACTCCCCCATTTGCAGTATCCTCTTCAACCCTTCTTGTGGCTTCCCTTCTAGAAATCGTAGCCTATTACCACAAGAAAAGTATTAGAAGAAAAGGACACATAGAGTTAAGAATTTTGAGGCATGACTTAAGAATATCAAAGAAGTGAGAATTTCCTAAGCATCACATAGCCTATCATTCATAACTGTGGCGTGCTTCACAATTATGAACAAGAATGTTCATAGATGTGGTTTTGTGAGACATCATTCCAAAGATCTATTCCACCTCATGCTTTGACACAAAGTTTGTCACTACCAGAGAGTACCCCTAGTCGTAACCGGCGTCTTCATCCTTTAAGAGGCCTTGAATAAGACCTTAGCATACATCATTACATCATAGATAGAATAAAAAGGGAAAATTTACAACTTTTCTTTGAAGTACAACATCACTTAACATATATCAAAATAGAATATATAATTTCTCACATGACCATCTAAACATAAGAGTAAGAGGAATGGGACTTAGCCCCTACATCATTACAATACATCTTATAGTAGGAATTATAATAAAGTATTTGAATAAGGAAATGTGAAATTAGAATTATTCATTTCCATCCTTAGACTTGAGGATACACCAACATGGGATAGCAATCCAAGTTCTTCAAAAAAGAGCGGTATATTTTCAATGGCCCAAACCTACACTTTGTGTAGAAAATAGAAGAGAAATGGGTTAGTAAAAACAATATGTACTAAATAAGTATGGAAAAATATGCAAGTAAATCATTTGAAAACATGCACAATGGGATATTTTGTGTATAAGTATGCCAAGTTAATCTTTAAAAGACTTCATGCACATTCCAAGAATATATACAAGTCCATATCACAACATTAAGACATATTCATGCATATGTTAAAGAATAGCCTCATAATAAGTCCATAGTCAAACTTTCATGTTTAGGGTTCATTTCATTAATAAATCATACTACTTTACCCATAGCCCCAAACCAAGTAAGCTAGTGCAATGTATATGTGAAGCCCCATAACCCCACATAAACCAAGTAAACTAGCAAAGAGACTATGAGCATTGTCTTTTAACTGATACATCACCATAGCAAGTGTAGTCAACATCATACATAAAAATTTAGACCAACATCATGTAAATCAAATGAAAACAACTTCATTTAAGACCAACATCATGCATTTCATGTATACATAAAAAAAAACCACCCTAGAACTTCCTTCAAGATCAACATGTGCAATGTATAGGTAAAGTCTCATACCCTTACATACACTAAGTATTACCTCTTAAGTAATTCCAATTAGTGTTTTATCTTCTTACATTCATTCATTCATTTTACTTTTGGGAAACTTTTCCATACTCGACATTAGACCATGTGAGCTAAACATAGAATCCGGTGTAAACCCCTCACACCGAAAGGAAGGCATCCTACTTGCCAAGGTAAGAGATAAAAATTATCATAGCATCTAGCTGGATCCACTAGCTAGGTTTCTTATAAGTCACATAGTTAAGGAACTAGGAGGTTGTTACTAGTTCGTATCGTAGTTTCCACCTCATGAGAACATCGGGGTAAGCTTCCTATGAATATAACCCTCTCATTGTCAAATCCACTCAGTGCTAAGATAAATTTCCTTCTTGAAGTATCTTTGAGTCTTTCTTAACATCAATTCATAACATAGGTCTTAAAAGTTTAACCCGTCATATAACCTGTTCATAACTCATTAGTTCTAGGATAAGGAACTCCTTTCATCACAAACTCAACATCATGTGAGAACATTACATCAAAACATAACCATAAGATGCACATAAGAATTACCTTCAATCCCTCATTATATTACACCTATCATTATCTCACAACCATCATATTCATAGCATGATCATACATTCATAAATTCATCATTCGTACTTCAATTGAGCAATATTACCAAGGATGGACTAACATTACGATAATAGAGTGTTCATGACCTTGAAGGTCTTATCCCAATAGCATCTAATTAAACTATTCAAGACCCAAATCAATGATATGTCCTCATCAATTAAATCATCATCATCATAGAATAGAAAATTATGCAAGGACACATTCAATTACATCAGGTCTAATCACAAATCAACCTAATTCAAGAGTTTGGGTTAGGTGAACAGGGACATTCATGGGTCTTTTAGGGAATTAGGTCAAAGATTAAGGTAATACATAAATTCACTCATAAAAATTCATAACATATCACTAATAATTAAATCAATACCAAATTAATTATGTTTGATGGCTGACCCACGAAATTGAATGAAATGTAGAATTTGGAAAAATATTGAAAGTCAAATTTATAGAACCTCTTGGGGAAAGCACTCCCAAGAGTGAAGAGTCCTCATACCTCATAATTCCTTAGGGATTTTTGAAGGAAATACTTGTTCTTCAAGACCTAGAGAATGGTTGATATTCTTTTTCAATGGTGTCTTGAGTTGATAGAGAATTCTAGAGTGAAGTGAGAGTCGTTAGAGTTTTTTGATTATGAAGTGGGAAGACTTGTTTTATGTTTTAAACTCCCTTTGTATACCTAAAATAACTATATTAATCCATCCATTTATTTAAAATTCCAAGGGTGGAATTTACCAAACCACCTTGGTTTGGCCGTGCCTTGCACCAGATGGCAGGCACCACACCCACTTGGCTGGCCATGGCTTTTGTCAGAGGCTCGAAAAAAGGAGCCAAGTCCCTCAATTCTAAGTGTGGACTCATGACCACCATTGACAGGGTGTGATTCCATTGACGGGGCATCAATTGCAGTCGTGAAGTGCTTGCTGTTTTTACAGCGTTTTGGTCAATTGTTTGGGTCCTCCTCGAGGGCACTTAGGGTGGTTGTTAGTCGTACCCAGAAATTTTGACCCTAAACATTCACTAATGTGTATTTCAAGAATTTTTACAAGATTTAGACTTCATACGACTCTTCGAACCCCTTACAAGACCTAAAGACACACTAGATCACTTTCAGTAGTCTCCGGACGTCATGGTTGTTTCTTGACTTGTAGGCTTTAGTACTTCCAAACCAATTCAATTATATTCCTTTATTTATGGAAAAAAACATTTTAATCATTATTCATTTGGGGAGGCTCTAGCCTAGCTCTTTGGATATTCGAGGTATAACAACATGTAAACCTTGTTTTTGGGGGTTAGACATTACTGTTTACTTTTAGTTCTTGGTATTTTCTTGGAAATTAACTTGGAAACAGTACGAAATTTATTTCTAAATTTTGGCTTATAAGATTTTCATTTTTAAATTAAGTTCGAGATTTTGGGTATCTTCTTCTCTAAACGTAACTTCATGAATTCTTATTATCAAAACATGAATCATGTTCTTTCAAGCATGGGTTGTTCAATCCATAACTACGGTTGTGGAAACCATGAGTAATTGAAAATGTATGAATAATATCTAAGTAATTCGTGAATAGTCTTGACGCATGCATTGGTAATTCCTATTTTTAACTCGTTAACTCTTTTTAACGAGTGCACGCGTTAGATTTCACCTTGTTGCTACTTGTCGGACCAAGCAGGTACTTATTGAGAAAAGAATTATCTACATAGATTTAGTGGGACACTATCTAGTAGTCTAATGTAAAATTGATGCGAGGATGAAAATTAAGAAATACATTGATGTGATGTCTAATCTGAGGTAAAGGTAAGGGTTAGTATCAAACATAGCCGGACCACAGTACGGGGTGAAATTCTCCATTTGGAGGACCAATCACTTAAGGATATCTATATTACCAACTTTTCATGTAAAATAGTAGGAAGGATTTTTATCATTAATATTATCGTGTAATTTGGTTATGAGGAACACATAAACCCTATTTATCTCTCATATTCATAACTCGAAGTTTGAATCTTTTTCACTTGTTACCTAAATAACAATTAGTTATTTATTCAAAAAAACCCAACTTTTATTTAGTTGTATCGTAAATAAGTTGACTAAATAAATATAATAGTTAAATAAGTTGAAGTCTGATTGTATTCCTCGTTGTATCAACCCCAACCAACAAGTTGGGTTCGTTATTTTACAACGACCGCTTATACTTACTTTCAAGAAGTATATTTGGACGTTACCACTCATCATCGAAAAATTGAGTGAACTCTATTGATAATTTAATCAAGCTTCTTGAAGGAAATTTGAGCCAACTTTTGAAATAATTGGACCCAAAAATAATGGGGAACGACAAAATCATACACAAAACAACTTTGGTGGAGGATGGTGATAGAGATTTGGTTGTTGTGACTCATAATGGGATGGTTGAGGCAAGAAATATGAAGGGTAACGATGAAGCACGAGATCATAAATACAACGGTATAGAGGAATAAGAGACATTCATCCAACAAAGCGTTGCCAAAATGGTATAAGAAGGTGCAGGAAAAACACGTCAATCCCAAAAGTGGTACAACCTCCCCCACAAATAGCTCCTCCATTTCCCAAATGCTTCAAGAAGAAAAACAGAATAAAAAGTTCCAAAAGATCTTGATGGTATTCAAGAAATTATCGATTAATCTCTCTCTATTTGCGGCATTGTTGGATATGTGAGTTATGCCAAGTTCATGATGGAGTTAGTAACAAAGAAAAGAAGTTTGGACTTCAAAATAGTTGAAGTCTCTCATAGTTGTAGTGAAATTAAGACTAATTATATTATTAAAAATGAAAAAGATCACGGAGCCTTCATCATTCCTTGAACTATCGGTATGCTCCAATTTTCTATGGCCCTATGTGATTCGGGACAGAGTATAAATCTGATGCATATGCAATGTATGGGTTGGGTAAAAAACTACACCACAGTGAGGCTTTTAATGGAAGAACGATCGATCAAGATGTAACGACCCGCAAGTATAACCTAGAAGAAAGGGGCACTCTTTAGTCGTCACAAGGAATACTTGGCCCTTCAAAGGTCTTGTACAAGCCTCTTAACTATCATCGATTAAATAAGATATGAAAAGTAGTGCGGAATAAAACTTTTCACAAGTATAATAAGAATAAGTTGTTGTATAAAATACTACGGAATAAGTTTCATCGTCATAAGCCAACTTAAGACAAAACATAAATATCATAGTGTCATGAACCTTTACATTGAAAGAAATACATAATAAGTCTGACACAAATCTTAAAGAAGAACTAAAGAAACATAGAGTATGTCCTCGAATATATGGTGACATACAAAGTATTGCAAAGTCAACTTCCCAAGATTTTCCTTCTAGGAACCTTCACTTGCCTTCAACCTATACTTAGAAAGTATATAAAAAGTATTGGGTTACTACAGAAATTCTACAAAGTATGACATTATGAAAAATCATGTAAAAGAGAACATCTTAATCGAGATAAAGCTTTCATGCTATTTAAGTAAAACCTTCATGAATATAGTCACAAAACATCAAATATATCATCACTTAACACATAGAATAAAACTTCAATAATTTCAACATAACAATGCACTTTACAGTAAACCCATTTACATAAAGTTTCCTTATCCAAAGTCATCCTAAGACTGACAAAAGTAATAGATGAAGAAACCTCCCATACCATCTCTTAAATATACACCTAAGTGATTCTTAAAACTATCAAATATAAGCATACTTCACCAAACTTAACAAAACATTTAATATAAAGACACTAGAAACAAACTTGCATCTAAGGATTTCACAGAAGAACCATCCCCTAAGACAACCCTCAAGTTACACTTAGTAAAATTTGAAGGTAGAATCCCATACTACAACTTCCACCTTAGTGCTCCTTGAGGATTCCCTTAGACTAGGACAACCACATTCATCATTTACATAATCTGCATAAATCTTACACATAAATCATCATACTTCATGAATCAGACATAGAATCAAAATGTTTTACTTTCATTAGACATAAAGTCTCATTACTTTATTTACATCACATTATGACCCATTCATTCATTACATAAGAGAATTGTAACGACCTGCTTAGTCGTTTTGAGCAGCAGATTTAATTTCTAGAAAAACTGTGTGAGTCGACGGAAACCACGACGGACCGTCATGGGCACGACGGGACGTCGAGGGAGTCTCGTTCCAAAACACTTAGACTTCTGAAATTTGGGTACTGAAATCGACTCTCTGAACTTGGCGACGGACCTGCAGGACGAACCGTCGTGGGCACGACGGACCGTCGCAGGTGTCTCGTTCCA
>NC_028637.1:66373387-66411241 GCF_001406875.1 Solanum pennellii | reverse complement strand
TTCTTAGAATACTCTTAGTTTAGTAATTTGATCATAGATGTTCTTGTGGTGATGACTTCCAGATTTTGGGGAATAATAGATGTTGAATTTTAGAAGTTATTGAATTGTCTTTTATTAATGAGTTTAAGTCTTCCGCATCGTATTTTGTTCATTATGGTTAAAATGTCAAGGTTTAGATTGGTTGGTTCGCTCACATAGGAGGGTAAGTGTGGGTGCCGGTCGCGGCCCGGTTTTTGGTCGTGACAAGAACACACCAAGACTCCCTCCAAATGCCTACTTGTGCACTGGATAGATAGCGTCTTATAACATCACCTACCCGCTTGGTTCATTACATTTCTTTATGGAGGCTAGCTTTAACTGACATAGACCATGAGAACTAGACATGGAATCCCGGTATTAACCCCTACAGGATGAGGGATCCCCACTTGCCTAAGGTACGGTCATTCTTGAGCCTTTACATGGATTTTCCATTAGCCACTCCTATACGAGCGCATAGTTAAGGGATACGGAGATTGCTTCTAAGTAACTCATTCTCTACTAACGAGGATTACTCATCTCAAGAGGTAAATTGGATACAACATATCAACTCATGAAGTGTATCCACCCCTTCTTCAAATCCTCTCAATGCTAAGCATAACTCTACCACGGAGCCTTAAACATTCATTAGCTATGTGTTAAGGAATAGCTATTTAGCACCACATCTCAACTCACGAAGGGTACTTATCCCTAGAGGTTACTTTCGAACACCACATCTCAACTCACGAAGAGTATTCAACCTCCAATCTATCTTAGAAAGATCTTGGGAATAGTAAGGTTACTACTAAACACTTCATCTCAACTCATCAAGAGTGTTCATCCCAAAAATCATGCATTTACATTCATTAACATTCTTTAGGAATAGTAGGAAATGATATAGACATTTCATCTCTACTCACGAAGAGTGTCAACCCTACAAATCTACCTTCCACATTCATTAACATTTATTCATTCATTCATCAAATGTCTGTATGTGAGTACATGCGACCAAACCTTTCACATAATAACCCTTTTTTATAACATTGTCTCCTAAACATATTCATACCTTCATTCATTATAATTCACACAGTAGCATGTTTCACATATACACATACTTCATTTAAGCATAATGTTTTCTAGATATACCATTCGAACTTCCTAAAACATACCAACATGGACATCATCATCATCATAATCATCACTTCAATTCATTTTTCATGCCTTCAAGGCCATAATACCAATAAAACATTTATACAAGTATATTTATACATTTCAAGTAAACACCGCCACCAAAGGGTGACCATACCACTCAAGATCTTTTCACCATAAGAACTAAGCAATATAAACCAACTTACCCTTCAACCAAGCTTTCACAACCTTTCCTCAATTTCTCAAATAATTCCTCATAAAATAGCATTTAAGGCAGAAGCTAATCTCAATAAAACGTAAAGAAATACAACTCTAACATTATCTAGAAATAAGCACTAAACCCACTTCATAAGCTAAAAGTTGGAAATATGCATGAGCATTGGTTCATTGGGGTTTTGACATAAAAATCATCAACCAAAACTAAAAAAAACTATTTCAATAATTAAAAAGTTTTCATGCAAAGACCCATACTTAGAGTCAAAGATAGAAAAATTGAAGTTTGAAAACCCTTTTTGAAACTCGTTGAAATGGCTCATTGAATGAAAGAATGTTCAAGAATGAATTAACATACCTCACTATGAAGAAACCCACTAAGTTTGGTGAAAAGAACGTCCAACTTCACTTTTATCCCTTCCTTGAGTTCTATCTTCTATGGAGTTTGGGAAAGTCTTTCTTGAGCGAGGGGTTTTGATATTTTAAAAATGGAGTGTAAGCTAGGTCTAGGAATATAAACCAACTTAAAATACACTAAATACCCCGAAACAAACGTCCATGGTTCCTAAAATACTTGGGGTGAATTTACCCCCAAGCTCAGCCATTTCTTGACAGCTTTTCATGGCGACCAAACGACGGACCCTAACTACTGTGTGTCACTTGAACAACGGCCCATCCTGTTGGGCGTAGTTTGGTTCAGAGGCTGGGCTCATGGTGGAAACATCCCCACCACTAAGTGTTGAGATACACACAAGACGAAGGGTCCTCTACCAGTGCACGGTTCGTTGGTGAGGCTCGTCTATTGGACAATGAATTTGGCAGTTTCTGCTTTAGAGTTGTGTTCCTTTTCAAGGACCCTCGGGTGTCCTAGATGGAGTCTTACAGGACGTTAAGCCCCTAAACATAGTAATATGGCTCTTAGGTTCCTCCAACATCAATTTGGACTCCAAAAAACTCACAAAATACCCCAAGGAACACAAGAACACACACATAAGCACATAGACGTCTAATCATCAAACGTCTTGGCCGTCCCTTGATGTTTGACCTCCAAACTTACCAAACTGACTTCAAACATCAAAATTCACTATATTAACACATTATTAACTCATGAGACACTTGAAAATCTCTATTTAGACCTAGTTCATTATGAGGTTTGTCACACAAGAACCCCATGGGGATACATTATATCTTGGTAAAAATTGATTGCTTCATACTTTCAGAAGATTTTGTGATTCTGGATTGCGAGATTGATTTTGAAATTTTCATTATTTTGGGAAGACTATTCATAGCAACCGCGAAAGATGAAGTCACTTTTAATGTGTGTAAGTTAATAAAGAACCCAAGATACATTCATATGGTTTTGGCTATTGATGGAATTAAAGAAGAACTGTCTAGTGTGAGCCATTTTATGTGATATGAGTGAACCACTTGAAGTTGTGCTAGAAAACTATGATGAGTTCGAAGTATAAGGTTCTGATAAGGTAGTAGTTGCCCTTTCGTGCTTGGGGAAATGTTCAAAATCTCGAGTAGAGTTGGATGTTGATAATGTCCTCCCGCGAAGGCATTAACATAGGAACTACCAAAGTTTGAGTTGAGAGTGATCCCTTCCCATCTGCTATATGCATTCCTGGGGGTGAATAACACTTTACCTATTATCATTGCAGCTGATTAGTTTTAATGTCAAGTGAAGTTACTTCTTGAAGTGTTGAGAAAATACATCATAGATTTTGGATAGACTATTGCTGATATTGTGAGTAATCTACCCGACTTTTTCACTGACAAAATTTAACTTGATAGCGAATGTAAATCGAGTTTTGAGTAGCAAATGAGATTGAACCCACCGATGCAAGAGGTGGTGAAAATGAGATAATAAAGTGGTTTGATGTAGGTGTGATCTACCCTATTGTGTATGTCAAGTGAGGGAGTCCGTGATTCCACGTATGAGGTTACTACTGTAACATTCAAGAAAATATACCCGTCTAGTGAAGGGCCTATTAAGTTTTAAGAATAGGTATTGGGGGTAAATAGGCATCCCAATTCCTAATATTTAGAAATATTGGGCATATTAGAAAATTATGTGCATAGTAGAAAATATTGGCTTAAGGGTGTTAGCCAATTTTCTAACATTAATAAGCTTGTTTGGGAAATATACCTGCAATAACGATCCTAAGCTAAAAATCATATTTCATTATAATAACACATTAGGTACTAGGCAGCCAAGTGTCAAGCCTAGTACATAGCACATGACCATTTAAAATTATCATGTAGATTGAGCAGTGCCCAAGGACATAGTGATGATCCTTGGGACAATAAGTAAATATTCCAAATGAACTATCAAGATAAATAGTTAGGAAAGTACAAGCAACCCATGTGATCCTTGGGACAATAAGTAAATATTCCAAATGAACTATCAAGATAATTAGTTAGGAAAGTAAAAGCAACCCATGTGCAAGCAAATGGGGAGAAACGGCCAAGGAGGGGACCACCCTAACCGAATTTTGTTAGGGTAGTTAGGGGGCAGGGTGCACATGGGTTCACCTATGTGGGGCCTAGATCTATAACTAATTCTAGACTCTAACCTACTTACCTAACAAACTTACTAACCTAGCACAAACAAAAATAAATTATCTAGTACACCCGACAACCTAAGACTTAATTTTGTGACACTAACCTAGTAACTAGTAAAAGATACAACCTAGTACCTAACCTAGGATGGTCCAAAGGATTAGTTATGCTCCTAATGACTTGATGGTACTTTATTATATACCCTAGGTCACCTAATTAATTAAATTATCAAGTCAATTAATTAGATTATATGGGTCAAACCGAAATTTTTACACTAACCTACTATACTTCAAGAAACATCCTAGTACTTAACCTAGGATGCTCCAAAAGGGTTGGTTATGGTTCCTATGAATTAGGGGTCATTTAGTAATTACCCTAGGTCCCTTAATTAATTAATTAATTTATCCATTTAAATAATTAATTTAAAGGGTCAAAACGAAATCCTTAGGAAAAATTTCAGATTTGACTAAGTGTTGTGTATTCCTAGTTCTAGTCAATCTAAAAGTTGTTTTTTAGTAATTAATTAATTAATTTATTTTATTTACTAAATTATCCTAATTTTAATGAGTCAAGATCATATACTAAACCTAAAAACTCACGATCAAACACTTATAAAATACGACGCTAAAACAGTAAGCAAAAAGGCAGAAAGTTCATCGACTCTCTACGGCGAATTCAAGATGTTCTTCAAGGTTTCATTCAAGGTGGTATTCGTAGATTAAGTTATGCATAAGGTTTGGGTTTCTCTCCTGGAATTCTTTGTCCAAGAGAATTTTCCATCGTCTTGAATCTATGAAATCTCAAAACTAGGGTTGTTTCCCAAGGTTCTTGTTGAACGTCCTTCTTACCTAGTATCTCATTTTCGATTCTAATGAATATATAGACGTAGTCTTGATCATGTTATTGGTATGTGGTGCTATTTGATCTTAATGTGTTGGTTTCCTTATTTGTAAATGTTTAATGAACCTATATTTTGTACATGTATGATTTTATGTGATCGTTACGTGATATAAAGAACGATGTTGCATCATCTTGTGTCCGAAAATGTTAATCCTGAGATGTTACAGTCGTGATGTGTATAAATGTGACTTGATGAAAATGTTATGTTCATTGAAATATTCATATGAGGCTGTCCGAAATGGCTACTAATGTGATGTTTGAACTATGTTATAAGGTCGGATAAAAAGATCTCCACGAAATCATATTTGGGTGAATGTTTGGCTTATACCAATAAAATGACTAATAATACATTGTCCAATAAGTTGAATTAAATTATCTATAATGTTATCTTTAAATAATTAAAAGATTGGTTATTGGTTAATCCATACCAAACTAAACATGAACAAATGTAAATTTGTCTTATGCCAATAAAGATGATTATGAAATCTTTTCCAATTTGATTAGGCCAATACTAATTTTATACCAATCATATATAGACAATGTATTGAAATGATAAAATAAGCACATCTAAGGTAATTCAATTAATCCATATCCAAGTTCATGCCAATCATTGAGACAAGTCCCAACATGCCCTAAACAAATGAACTATGAGCGTATGTAACTCATTGAATGGTGTTCGCATCGTCAATACACGATGATATGAAGCTACCAAATGAACATAAGCAAGTAAAGTGAGTATCAATATAATTAAATATGTCTAAGTTAAGAAAGTGACCAGAATGAGGTGTTAAAGGAAGTGAGACTGGCCTCACTTACACCTAAGATACCATGTTAAGATACTCCCGAAAAAGGGTGTTAGAATGTGTGATACAAGTCTCATAAACACAAAAGATGTTATGTAAGGATAATTCACATTTCATCAATGTAAAGAAAGGGATGACAAGTCATCAATAGAGTAAGCAAACCTTAATCTAGAAGCAAGCTTCCATAATGTTTGAGTCAACTCTAAAAGATAAAAAGATAAATTAAATGAACAAAGCACCCATAGACTAGCTATGAGCTTGTGCTTGCACGTGTAAGTATCATAAGATGAGGCTACCATCGAGGTGGATAAGTAATCGCCATATGTCTCCTAGTCTTCTAATATGTCTAGCCAACATGGAAACTAGCCTGTGGTTTCCACCAAAGAGAGCTAGGTATGTTTCAATCTCACCTTGGCCAATGAGATCACCTCTTTTCAGTGTGGATAAGACACTGGATTTCATTCTTAGCTCACATGATCTATGTTAGTTATACTCAAAAAAATGTTCTTGGTTCACTATAGCCGTGATCCACCCCTTTCGGTGTGGGGTAAACACTTTACATGGATTCACCTTAGCCGGGGAATCACCCCTTTCGGTGTGGGCTAGACACTGGATTTCATGTTAGCTCACATGATCTAGATTCACTTTGACCGGTGAATCACCTTTCGGCGTGGGAAAGACACAAGATTTCATGTTAGCTGGCATGATCTTAATTCTAAAGATGTCTCTAAAAAACCAAGAAAGAAAGAATAAGGAACGTATGTTCAAAGTGAGCTATGAAAATAAGAGCATATGAATATCAATCGTCAGTGCTGATACCACTGAAGTTTTCAACAAATAATGGGCAAAGCCTAATAAAATTGGCTTACAATGACTTCATCTATTATGCCAACAAATAGGAGTAAAATGTAATATCTAATCAATGACTCATAACTTCCATAATATAAAAATGATGAATTAAGTGGAATATCCAATAGAGACTGGCTTATGAAGAGTTCCTGCCCAACAAATACAGAATGTAATGAATGACTTGTTGTAAGGATAGTGAAATCATTCCCTTAGTCCTTGGGTTTCTTACTTGATTCATTGTGGGTATGGGACTAAAATGAATCATTGCACATGTAAGTAAAACATAGTATCAAAGGAATCATTGAACTATACAACAACAAGAACAAAAAGATGAAAAATAAAGTAAGCACAAAAGGGATAGCTCTCGGGTTCAAGGGGATCTAATTTTCAAATCTTTGCTCGAGTTAATCTAAAATAATGTTGATGAGTCTTATGGCTTCTGATCACATAGAAAATGAGTTGTGTGCTTTGAATTCATTAAAATTCATCATATTCATACCACAATTCAGAACTAACGAATTAGGAAAGTCTAGTGACTTCACTTTCTAGAAATGGCATGTTGCATAGGAAGAGCTTTCCTTGATCATGCATAGACTTAAGTATATGTGTTCAAACACCCATACTTAGTACAAGTGTGTACTAAACCTATTCAATTACATCTTTTATAGGTGCAGGTCAATGAGCAGACTGAAGAATCATTGCAGCGGTTTGGACTCAGTGATCTCCAGACCAATTGGTAGGTCCTCTCTAGTTCGACGATGCTAATTCTATCTTCATAGCCTAGTATTTAGACATAGCTAGTGGATGTTGTCCCTAGAGTTTTTTTCATATGTTTTCATCTTGAATTTTTTGTAATAAGGCCGTTTTGGCAAACTTATATTCTCCCTTTTAAATTGTGTAATTCATTGTAGATAGTTGTTTAGTTGAGCTTATAGTATATGAATTCATTAAAGATTATATGAAGTCTATGTACACTTCATTAATGTTTAAAAGTTTTAAATTTTCCTCAAATTTAATTATATGAATGTGATGAATGCTAAGAACAGGTTTTTCTGCGACCCTTGAGAGGTCAACGATGCCGGTTGCATTTGGATTCCAGAATCTCGGCGTGACAACTGCTTCCAATTCAAGTGACAAATATCGTTACTCACAATATCACCCTACCAAATGGCTTTGGATCGTTCCCAAGGGAAGAGGTACATATTTGAGAGCCTATAGCCAAATGTGAATATGCTCTAATCATTCATATCTAAACAAATTATGAATAAAAACATATTTCATCTTTGGGGTGATACTAGTCTCAAATATTGGGGGAGGGGGTGTTGGTTGTAATTATCAACTACAACAGGAAATAAATCAAAAGTAACAAATATAGAGAAGGTATTCTTGGGATGTGATAGGATTATGGGACAATATAGACAAGTGGGTAATTGTAAGTAATAGTCAATAGTTGTAAATCAGTGATTAAGCTACACTATAGTGGGGATATAGTTTCTCTCGAACAATCTACCGTGAATCAAATTGATTTTTCTCAAATACTAATAAGCAGTATTTAAGAGCAGACTATGTCTTAGTCCATTCACTATCTTGAGCTTAATATGTGGAAGACGGTTTCAGGATTCACTCTTCTGAGTTGAATCCATTGATACCCAATACACACGGACCATCAAATCAGTAATCTTTGTTTTAAAACGTTTCTCTAGAGCAAGCTAAAAACGCGAAGGTAGAGTTTCATTTGAAACTACAACCCTTTTGATTAATACA
This sequence comes from Solanum pennellii, assembly GCF_001406875.1. Taxonomy (NCBI): domain Eukaryota; kingdom Viridiplantae; phylum Streptophyta; class Magnoliopsida; order Solanales; family Solanaceae; genus Solanum; species Solanum pennellii. The sequence continues at coordinate 66,402,983 of NC_028637.1, read as the reverse complement.
CAATTACTAAATAAATTCACTTTTAAACAACATCTACACTATTAATTAATAGTAGCCAGAGATAAATCAATCCATAATCACACCCCAAGAATAGGGGTTTTAGCTAGTTATCATAGAAAGGTAGAAACCTTTATCAAATTGTGTTTCCATCAATTGGGTAAGATTAATATTGTCTTTACAGATGTCTAAGATTAGAATATTTATAGCCCACTTCCAATTGCATAGAAATGGAAATCTTCAAAATCCAAGGAAATATTGTCTCTAAACATAGTTCTTCTCTCACAAACTTGAAAACTGACTTATATTCTAATTCAAAAATAAGATAAGATACTAATCTAAATGTTTCAACATGTACTTATAGTAGCCAAAATTGTGATGCATAGAACTTTTCAAAACAATAAGTCGAGATCGCCGAGTGGATCGATGGTACACCCTTTTTTCCATTACATAGCCTTTCTACTTTGGTCTTTAGCATCCTTGATGTTCTGTACTTTGGGTGATCTAGCACTACATCGCAAAATTTTTCGGCGACTCTTCGACTTCTCCTTTCCATCTCCCACTTAATTTTATCCTTTGAGGATTGGAACTCTGCAACATTAGTCCAGACATTGACCGTTCGGAAACCCGCCTAATGGATGAGGCGATCCTCAGTCCTTTTCTTCGTTCTTCAAACTTCCTTGTTTCTTTTTGTTCATTAGTGCCAATCATTTGTTTACATCGATTATTGGCAAAAAATTTGCATTTGAGGACGCTAAATCTATCAAAATCAAGCCTTAATTGAGTCCAAATCATGAACTCATAAATATCCCCAACTTATAATTTTGATTGTCGTCAAGTAAAACCCATGTTCAGCAATTCAAAAAGTGCTACACAAGATTCAATAATGAATGGCCACAAAAAGACTCAACTTACTCATGCAAGGATCAATTGTGCACGCGAAGACTCACGTTGTGACTCACAATTATCAAAGAATCTAAAGCTCAGTATAGTTTCTTCAAATGAAAGTTTAAGCTCAAAAAAGGTGTTCAATTACCCTAATAAATCAATTATTCCATATTCACATATCATAGTTCATTAATATGAAGTATCAGAATAAAATGTAACATCACAGTCACAAAGATGAACACAAAAAAAGACTTCGCTCATATGATTGCCCGTATTTTCCAATCAACCCTAGTTTCATATCACTCAAGATCAAAAAGTTATTTTAAAGGCATGCAATAGGGTTTAGTGTAACGGTATGGTCATTTAGGCTCACTGACTTATATTTTTTTGAAATGTGGTGTGAATAAAACTTTTTTATCTTTTCTTTCCCATTTTTATTCATGCTCACAAGTCACCCCATTATTAATTTTTCATGAACTGTTGGAAACCCCATTTTCAATGCATTTCGAAAACTTTATTCAACATGATTTTTGGATCTTCTTCATTTTAATTCTTTACTTCTTTTGTCATTCATTTTTTTGTATGGTGGGGTTGCATCTTCTTCAAAACCATGGTTAAATGGGGATTCATTGCACTTCTTGATTTTCCTTCTCTTTGCACCAGACCCCCAACATAGGCTTTCGGCCTAAGTTTTCTATCCACGCAAACAACAATTCATGAAGAATATGGGCAATGGATGAAGAAAGGTCAAGATTTCATCAAATTCCTTCCAAGAAAAGGTTATGCCTCAACGGGTACTCAAAAGGGGTTCACACATTCACAAGGTAGGCTACAAAAGAGGTATAATGTCAAATTGTTCCACATTATATAAAGTTGCCTAAGATCATATCATGAGATTGCATCACTTAGTCAACCAAACTAACAGGGAAAATTATCGGTGTAATCAGGCATGGTTCATGAAGATCATAACTCTAGGCATTGACACCAATGACAAACAAGACCTCACACTTCCACAAGTGTGCAATGTTAATTACAAAAGACTCAATTTGGTAATTCACTAGTCATAACGAGATGAAAAGAGTTAAGATATTTCCAATGCAACTTCATTTGGCCTCATCGTAATCACATTTACTTTTTTTTAGAGTAAGATCACTATTCAAGTCATTGATATTGATCAAAAGTGATACTCAAATTTTCAGAAGAAGAACCATATTTATTACATATAAGAGATGACAAAATAATTTCGAAGGGTCAAAAATAATTTTACAATTAGAAACATGGAGTTGCACACTCAAGTATTCCATAAAAAGTAGTATACAATAGAAATTTATTCTCAAAACCAAAACAAATAATCAAAAACATAGTCACAACACAAAAATTAGGATGGGCCTCACCCTACCACAAATAAAGTCATATCCCCTCAAATGCGAACAAAAATATCCAAAAGTAAAAAACATAAGATCGAGAGGGAGGTAAAGAAGGGATCCTTTCAACACATTTACTCAAACTGTCTAGGCATCAGTGCTCAGTGCATCAATCTTATCTCAGGTTTCAGTACTCGATGTCACATCATAAGTAGTAGTATCTGCACTAAGATTAGATAAGGGTGTACCTGCCAATGAAGCATGCACAACTGCATCCACATTGGCCTTCTGAGTCTCACTGAGGCCCTCATCTAAGGAATTCTCAACAACCTCCAACATCTACTCATCTATCTCTATCTAAGCATCGGGATCAGTTGTCTCATTTACTCTAACCTTATCTTCTATGGTATCTAGAGTCATCTATGGTACATATGAAATCTCCACCACCCCAAAAATCATTGACATGTCACTGGAAATCAGTTGATCCTCATCACTTCTCAATACATCAATAGCGGCCTTTAAAGCCACCACCTCATTAGTGGACCTTTGGCTATGGTCATACAACGCTATCTTAGTTGCAGGGGAGTCAATGGTAGAACTCAATGGTATCACAGAATCACCCAAGGAAGTATGAATAATACCCTAAATGGGCGCTCAAGTTTGGTAGCACGACGATCAGCAAAATGGGGAAGCGGACCCATTCATAGAAATGAAGCCTCAGTGAGAGGGATTTGAGCAGCAACAGTAGTATCAGGTCTAGGAGGTAGTGGAGAAGCAGAAGAACTTGTAGTATCAAGAGGTACATCACAAGGATTACCTAAAGGACCATGGGACAATGTACGCAAATATGACTCTAAAAGTAATAATTTTGCGCCTATGATTAGAAAGGATTCCACCATGACTTTCTTATTCTTTATTTTCTGACTCATCCTTCAAATATTCTTCCTTGATCCTTCGGATATCAGTAGAGGATTTGTCAATCACTCCCACATACTTCTTGGCAACCCTTGAAACTCCAGATCGTCTGCATAACTTGGTATCAACATCGGGAAAGGAAGTGAGGTCTGGCGCTGCTTGGCCCTCACGACCATCTCTTACTCAATGATCATCCCCAAATTAATTTACGTTTGTGAAACGATTACACCAATAAAATATTCCTTTGAGTGGAGAAGAAAGGATAATTCTAGATGGTATCACAGTATTGTTGATAAAGCCAAACCAGTACCTAGCTTATAAATGGAGGTCCCTCTTTTGTATCGTGATTCCTACCTCTAACAACCTTGGATTCTCATCACATATGAGAGCGGCGGGCCATATTTTTATTCCATACAAGTACTTAGTCTTCATCCGATAGTGATGAGTGTCAGAAATGTTGTTATTGCATTCACAAACCTCATTTACAGTAGTGCAGACACAATACTTTCTTTCCCTGAACAACTACATGGTCAACCGGTTTGAATGTCGTCGCATGCTTCTTTCTTTTTTTGTACCAATGTTCTATAAGCACCGTAGTATTTTGGGACGCAACTTGGAATATACGGGCCACACGGATTGGTGAATACCTCAAAATTATAAGCCTTCAAACATTTTATAAATCGATATACCTATCACTGACCCAATTTGTGGTCAGACGCTTCTCCTCAATAATTGTTCTCATCCCTTTAGTCTTTATTTTGTTCATTAACCTGGAAGGTGGACCTTGTATAGGATGTGCTGGAACTAAAACATAGATTGTATTGAAGGAAAAATAGTGGAGGCATGGAAATTTATGACCCTAGACAAATTGTTCATCCTCTTTTATAGTAGCTCTTTCGTGTATGCTGATACAAGTTCATCATCATTAGAAACTGTAATTTGGGGCTCCTACTGTTCACTCTAACTATAGGGAAGTAGTGAGGTAAGTGGTGTAGATGTCGTCAGTTTCAGAGCTGGTTTCCCGTGAGGCTAGTGATATTTCCTTGTGTTTTTCTTTCCCACCAGATGTGGGATGTTTTGTTTCTTTAGCCTTGGATGAAATTTTGCATCCTCATTTAGTATTATCCTCTTAGCTTTATTCTGGGGTTCCATGTTTCTACCTACAACCTTTGGTCTAACCATATCTGCAAGACTGGAAACACTTACAGACAAACTAGCCGAAAAAGTTGGGAAGTCGCCAAATCACTTTGGCAAGCTAGATAAAACTCGTCAAAAGGATCGACTCAAAGACTTCAAAAAACTTTGGTAATTCAGCAATGGGAAAAACTTTTTCGAGAATCGCCGACAGCTTTAGGAGAGCAAGGACCATCCTGCCAAAAGTTACAAGGTGCACACAAAGGGCGATCAGAAAGAACATCGGTGATTCATCGAGTTTCTTTGACGTGTCACTGATTTCCTTCGGGGACCTCAAGCTTCTCACTGAAAGTTAAAGAATCCAACAACAAATAAAGCATGAAATTATTTGAAAGATAGGGACCTTCAGAAAATTGCCTAGTGTCTTGGCAAGCTCGACCCAGCTCACCAAACCCAATGTACCTACATTCACCTTAACTTCTCAAATATAACCCCGCAACCCCAAAACAAAGCATGCACTAGCTAAAATAAAGAGACCCTTAGCATCAATTGCCCCGGGATACTCAAACTTCTCCCAGTTTTGGCATATTTTTCCATTTGACAACATTTATTTATACGAATAACATCACAAACTGTATCATTGAAAAAATTACATCATTTCGCACACCTATGGGTTACTCACACTTCATCCTTAATAAACGAAATGACATGCAAGCACAAATTCACAAAATTCAACCAATTTTAAGGCACATAATTTATGGGTATTTAACAATTTAAACACTATGGGCAAGATTATCAAATTAAAATAGCCATTAAAACTGTCTAAAGAAATATGAGAAGCATAACACACGATAACACAATAATATCATTTTCACAAGAGCACAAAATTCAAAAGGTAAACTCAGGGTTTGAGAAACAACCTTTGATGCCGATTAAGAAATATTGAAATGTTAGGCGGCAAAGTAATTCAACATTAAGCAGATAGCAACAGCTAAAATTCTTAGAGAACGCAAAATATTGGAACTACTAAATGGGTGTGAGTTTGGGAAGATTAAAAGTGAGGGAAAGTGAAAGAGTTGGGAGTTTAAACCTTTGGTCTTTTAAAAATCGTCAAATTGTCGCCCATTCGGCAACATTAGTTGTGCTTGCCGATCCACCCATCGACACGCCGAGTTAGCACTTACCTCACCGATTTTAAAGGACATTCAATAAATATGGCTTCCAAACGACTAATTAAATCGAGAATACCGACCTGGTCAGTGATTCTCCATGTTACTTCTAGGCTCCCCAAGTTTTAAAGAACCTAATTTAAACTTTTCTTGGGTAAAAAGGCGGTTCAATTTGGGGTCACCGACCTATTCGGAGGCACACCGAGTTGAACTTTATCTTGCCAACTATACTTTTCAAACACTTTCCGCACTTTAATTTGCACAATCAACAAACAATTATTTATCAAAAATAAAATAAATCAGTAAAACGTCTTGGGTTTTCTCCCAAGCAGCGCTTTAGTTAACATCGTGGCACGACACAAGTCCACTCTCAAACCCCAATGTTGGGTTTATCCATTGTATCACTAGGCAACCTATCTTGTCGTTTCAGGTAGAGGTGAGGTAGTACTTGATGTATGATGGATTCGATTAGCTGGATAGATATAGAGTAAGAGAGAATTGTTGGATTTAGCACTTCTACATTCATCTTTAGCTCTTCCAACACTCTATCATGCTCATTGACTTTTTGGAGAATGGTTAGAATTTATCCTCGACACGTCTACTTTTATTTCCCATAGACTTTATCCTTTCATGAGGTATGAATCTATCACTCCTCATTGACTTTTTGGAGAATGATTAGAAGTGTATCCTCAACACGTCTACCTTCATTTTCCATAGACTTTGTCCTCTGATAAATAGGTATGCATCTATCACTCCTCTTGCACTAAACTTCAACCACTAATATCTTCTTGGACAAATTGTCTAGTTGAGTTAATAGTTGGGCCAAGTAGCGGTCCTCTTCCATTTATTTATTAATATCAATCACTTGGACCACCTTTCTACCAATTATGTTAAATTTCTCTATTCAACAAGAGACACAAACCAAAATAGAAAAATAAGTAAGTGCAGTTATAACTAATCAAGAAAAAAATTAAATTTAACTAATAATTCCTAAATAATACCACTCCCCGGTAATGTCACCATTTTGATATCATGTATGTAACACTAATTCAATCTCAATTGCCAAAGATTGTTAGTCAATATATCACCCAAACAAATGGGTTTGATCGTTCCCACAGGGAGTGGTATATATTTGAGAACAAATAGACATATGTGAATATGCTAAAATCAATTATATGTAAAAACATTTACCAATAAAAACATAGTTCAAGTTCAGGGTTACACATGTGTCAAATATCACAGTTTTTTTTAGTTTTAACAATCAACTAAAAGAGCAAATAAATGGAAAGTAACAAAACCGGAGATAGGATTTTTAGCATGTGAAAGGATTATGAGCCAATGTACACAAGTGGGTAATTGTAACTAATAATGAGCTAGACTTTAGTGGGGATAGACATTATCTCGAACAATCTACCCCGAATCAAACTGATTTCTATCAAACACCAATAAGCAAAAATTAAGAACAACCTTCGCTTCAATGCTTTCACTCTCTTGAGATGAATGTGTGAAAATGGGTTGAGGATTCACTATCTTGAGCTGAACTCATTAAACCCCAACACCAACAGACCATTAAATCTGTAATCTATGTTTTAAAACTCTCTCTCGAGAAAGCTAAAAATGAGAACCCTTTAGAATGAAATCACTTTTAAACATAATTTACACTATCAATTAACACTACCCAGTATCTAAATAAATTTGTCACGATTGGAAGTACCCCCTAGAAGTAAAACAACGTACTTGACCTCTCGGAGGTCTTATACAAGCCTTTAGCATTCATTCATTGCATTGTCATAAAATTATTACGGAATTAAAATTTTTTCATAATTAAACAAAAGACTAAAAAGTTAACATTTAAAAGACATTAGTACATAGTTAGGACACTAAGTCTCATTATGCAATCTTAAACACAACTTCAAAATAATATGGGCACATCCCTTACAATATAAAGAACATTTCTATACTATTATATACACTTATATAAACTCAATGACATGAAGGTCCTTGAATAATAAGGACGCGCTAGAATTAGGGAATAGTAATCAAAGCTCTTCATTCTATAAAATACCTTTTAGCCATCACTATCTACACTTTGTCTAAAAAGATGAAGAAGAATAGTATTAGTACAAGAATACACTACGTATGACTATAATACTTTGAAAAGTGAAGACCTAATATAGATCCTAACATGAGTGTCCAAAGGTTTATATACTTTTTTATGAACAAAAATAATGTTTAGAAGTCATCCAAGAAGTTTTAGATCCAAGACGTCAAAGGACGTCCATGACGTACGAAAACTAGCTTAATTGAACTAGTTGATGTCGCTATGTTTAGGGATAGTTTTGGAGGTTCAAATGAAGTCTAAACTTGCAAAAAGACTTTGTTTAGGTAGAGTTTAGAATAAAGTGTCTAAATGTCCAATAATAATGCCTCAAAGACCACCTTAAGGGTCATGGATAAAGGACCCCAACTTGGGTGGGCAGGCTGTCAAAGCAGCCTGCAAAATGTCAAGAATCAATGGGTTGATGTGCGACACGCAGCCCACACGGACCTCTCTGTCCCAAAATTTATTTTTGGGAAATAAAATGTGTGTTGGCCCCATGACGCGGAGACACTTCCCAGATTCGGTAAAATCGTATTTTTGACATTTAGAGTTCACAAAAAGACCAATTTAACTGAGGGGTGTTTTGGGTAAGTTAGGGGGTGATTATATATAGCATAATGGTCATTTTAAGTAATTTATCACTCACCCAAATCCAAATATCCAAAACAAAACCCAAAAGCTCTCAACTCGCTCTACGTTCTCTCTCTCTCTCCAAATCCTCCATTGAAGAAGAAAGAAAGCTTGAGGAAGAAGGTCAATTTCTCTAGGATTTCACTTCAATTTTGTGGATTAATCTTCATTAAAATATGGGTTCTTCACTCCTTAGATTCCTTTACCCAAGAGGTCCTCTCAAATTTGATTTCTACATTACCCAATTTCATGGGGTTTTCCAATTCTAATGGATTTTCTTATAAACATCAAATTGATGATAATTGTGATTTCCTATTACTAATTGAGTACATATTGTTGATTAATTGATTTTAGTTAATGAAATTTGGTATTGATCATGTTCCCTTCCCCAAATTTCCCAATCTTGGATCTTGGTCATGAGTTGATGGGTATTGAAAAATGAATTTGTTATTAGACTTGTTTTATCTATTCTAATTCATGTATTAATTGACTATGGTAATATATGGTTGGGATTGGATCAAATTCTTGATTAATTCATGATTGTTGACACCCAAATTTTGACCCTCATCGATAATAATTAATTTGTGAATTTCTAAATGCCTAGCGAGTTGAGATAGTTGACTTTATAAAATCCAAAATGCTTTCCGAATCATTATGAAATAACGCTAGTTGTCTTTAATAATTTAGTTTATTAATCCTTATATATACACACACACACACACACACACACACACACACACACACACACATATATATATATACATATGTTCTTTTATATTTAGTTTATTTTGAAAAATACTCGAGAGTCGCCACAAGATTTTAATTTAATGGTTTTTCTATTAAATTGGTTTAGTCTAGATTCTGATTGTTATCCAACCGCTAGTTTACAATTAAATTAATTACCCTGTTAAGTTTGAAACTCGATAGTTGATCGATATTGTTCATTTTGTTTAATCTTTGGCAAAGTTTGCCTTGGCGATCCTTTAAAAAATTAAGTTTAACTAAGTATAGGGCCCAACTCCCTTTCACTTTTACAAATTTTAGCGACACTGGTTTGCTCCCATCTCGTTCCCCTCAGCCCAATTCCATTCAATATCTTTCCAGCCCAATTTAAATTCACCCGTTCTTTTTTTATTGGATTTTGGCCCAGCCTTATCACTCCAGCCCAACCCTTTATTTAAATCCCCAACTTCATAATGATCCGGTTCTGCAAACCCGACCCATCCTTTGATCTGAAGGGCCTCGAACATGCACGATTCCTGAAGAATGGCTAATCCAGCGCGTGCGATGACCCCTCCCCAGCTTTTCTCCTCCTCTATTCACTCGCACCAGACAATCAAGAAGACAGTGGAGCAGCGATTTGACTCAAGAATTTGGTAGCGCGTGAAACAGACCCTTTCTCATCTGGTCCTTTCTTGCGCATTGCCTTTAGGTGAGAGCTGACCTGCACGTTTGTCCTTAAGATGGTGGGATGAAACTACGTAGCTCAGCAAGGACGCTCAATCAATCTGAGCCTTCCATGCAATTTTCTATCCATTTTTCTTTCGGAATTTTGTTGGGGAATATTCTTTTAGGGTTAAGAATTCAGATTTTGAAAAAGGGGATGGGCCTGAATGCGTTTTGGAGACCTTTCTCCCCTTTCTTTTTAGAACCCGAGTTTTCGGGTATATATTGATCCTTTTGTTGTTGAAAAAAAAAGAGAAAGGTGGAGAAAAATTTTCGGATTACAGAGGATAACAACTTCCTTTGGCATGATTTCCTCATCCTCTCTGTCTCAACATGATAGCCTGAAGTTGAGAACTTTTGTCGGGTATTTGCTGCTTAGTTTGCTGCTATTAGACTGTTACATTTGATGCGTGTTGGAGTTTGTTTGTTTTTGCTTGTTCTATTCATCCTTTTTTTGCTTCTAGTCAATCAATAAGGACAGAAGTTTCTTATGTTGTTTTATAGAACTTGACTGCCCTGTTTTGCTGTTTGTTTAATTGCTTATGTAAGAATGCCAACCAGTGTATATTCATGAGTCTCTAGCTAATTTCAGGTTGCTTTAATTTTTTTCTTTTCTGTCTATTCTGGCCTTCATAACTCTTTTTGACTGGATTTATTTAGTCGTTTTAGCATTTTTTATATGATGTGAAAAGTCATTAGTAATCGAATTTTGGTTTGTTTATACTCTGAGTCAACCCATCAGTAATAGTTTTGCTCTGAACAAATGTTATTCAACAATAGATTAATAACCTTCGTATGTGAGTTTGGCCAAAGGCACTCGTTTACTGTCGGGTTCTGCTTATGAACATCGTAAAGCTTGTTCGTTTTTATCTATTAGAATTGGTTGTTCTATAACTTGATTTAAATGGATGTGTGCTAGCATAGAGTTTTTTTATTGGTCTCGCGCCTAATGGTATTTTTTTCTTGCTCGGCTCTTGAAGTTTATTTAAGTCTGAAAGTTTTTGGTGCCTGTTTCCTTGAATAAATCTACGAATCTGGTAAGGAAGATAATGTTAAAGTCTGAATCTCTGGCATGATCAATTAGTCGAAGTTTTCTTATTTGATTCGAGTTGAAATTTTTCCATGGTGTAAGGATCGTAAACTGTTTTCTAGATGCACTTATAAAGAATGAGATATTCCCCCCCCCCCCCCTCTTGAATTCTAATAACTTAGTTTGACAAATATTTTTAGAACAAACCACGGGTTATTTTCAAATTGCATTGGTTTGATGAATATGTGTAATCTTCGCGAAATGTCAGAGTCAAATGAGAGTATATTCTATTTCTGGAGCGTTTGTAATGGTTAATTTTTACATTTTTACATTTTATCATTTTAATAATGAGGTGGTAGTAAAGAAGATTCTTGTAATAATTGCATTTATTTATAATTTATTAGCAAAAAATGATTTTCTTTTGCGTTGAAGCTTGACTTTGTTAAATTTGAGTTCGCATGCTATTCATTACCTTTAAGAGTCATACATGCAATGCTAATTAGCCATTGTTGGTTGAACTTCGTTTAAGGTTTAGTTTACATTAATCAAATTTCTTGAGGTTATTTTGTATCATTTTATCACTGTGAGTAGAAGCTAACTTTTATTTACATGATCTTTACATGTGAATCCAACGAGTTCGTCATGAACTCTCTCCTTGCATTTCGAGAAAGATACCAACGCTCAAAATTCCTCCACGAGTCAACCTATGGAAGAACGTGTTTTTGAAATCGAGGAATCCGAAGCAAGTCGGAGGGATTGAGAGATTGAAGCAAAGGTTCTTTTATAGTTGTCGTATTGTATTTATTTTAGGAATAAGCCTTGTTGTCTTTAACTTTTCCGCATTTATTTTTTATACCATATGTTTAGTCTAGGACAGGTATGAAAAGTTAAATGGGTCAAAACCCAAAAAGAAAATGGGTTTAAATACCAGTCCAGGCGGACAGATAAACCGGACTTGGACCCAACCCTCTCTCTATCCCTATCTCTCTCTCTTTACTTTCTTGTTATTTATTTGTTTGATTGCCGTTCGATCTAAGGTTAGAAATTCGCACATCCTCGCAAGGCACCACTTTGTTTTAACGGTTTAAATTAAATTTGTCAATCTTAAGAACTTAAAAAGAATCAAGCAAATTTTGCGGATTAATTAGTATAGACTGATATCACTTTTAAAAATAAATGCTGAATAGATTTCCCATTCAAATAATAAATTTTAGCCAAATAGTTAGTTGCCGGAGAGAAGTATTAAGCGGAATGTTTTAGGTGCCTAACACCTTCCTAAGACGTTAATTTGAATCCCCGAACCTCCTCTAAATGTTTTCAAATAAATTTCTTATGTTTAAGTTATTTGAAAACAATAGTTTTCTTAATTTTTTCTTAAAAAATTAAGTGGCGACTCTTTAAAAAGTCAAAAAGTCTCGTAACGATTTTTTTCCTGATTTCAGATAAAACAGAATGGCGACTCCGCTAGAGAAATACGAGGATTTTAACCTTAAAACTAACATTATTTGGCTATTTGTCATAAATTATTTACTTGTTTAGTTTACCTTAGTTTTAAATTTGTTGCATTTCCATGGCATCCTTCTGCCAAACGATAAATAGTATGTATTAGGAAATCGAAAGTTACGTGGCTTTCCACGACTTTCTTTAGAAATACACAAGAATTCATTTGGAAGTATTAAACAAATGGTTGGAATGCGTTCATTCGATGTTGTTTGACAACTTCATCCCGATATTTGTCCGACTCGGGTAATCGTAAACTTGAAAACTATTCCAGTAAAACCTAAGATAGAGCGAAACCAAAACCAAATTAAGCATTAGCCTAAGATGGATTAATACCCAAGGTGTATTAAGTCCATTTAGTAGAAAACCGCCAAAATCGTGTCTAAGGACTTCTACCTCACGACGCATCATAATATTTGACATTTGAATGATGTACGTATGAAAACCAATTTAGGGTGGGGAAATGTCTAACTAGTTTCTGTTTTGCAGATATGGACTGTTTCCCAAAGTTCGACATGGTCGTCTCAGCGCCACATGTACCCATGTACCCAAATTACCCTCAACCTTACCATATTCCATCCCTTTATCAGAATATTGCTCCCAACTGTACCAATGTACAGTCGAGCTACCGAGCACCTTCGCCCATTTATCAAGTCCAAGCTCCATTATATCAAAACCCTCTCCCAAATTACCAAGCTCCATCACCAAATTATCAAACAAACCCATATCCTAGAAGCTAAGCTCCTCGTCCGAATACCCGAAATTGTTAGTAGGTGCCTCCCCCTCAGCAAAGCGATTATGACCCTTCCCGACCAAGATTTGAAAAAAGGCCTTCAAGGAACTTTACTACACTTGCTGAAAGCTGGACCAAACTGTATGATAGACAGGCTGCGGCTGGATACATCCACCCTGTGGGGCCCAAGCCCGTGGATGTTTATTCAAAGTTCTACAAGCCAGATCAAAGATGTGCTTATCATTCCAATAGTGTTGGACATGAAATGGAAGATTGTATCAACCTCAAGCACAAAATCCAGGATCTGACCGATCAAGAGGTAGTTTCTCTACAACCGGTGGCGCCAAATGTCAATAAAAACCCATTGCCGAAACATGGAGGTGGGAATGTTAATATGATTGAAACGGATGAAGACTGGTGTGGAACAAAGATTTTACTCCCATTGTGCATGAGGATTTGGAAAGGGATGTTGCTTCTTTAAGAGTCAAAGAAAGGAGAGAGTTTGTTATTCTGACACCTACAAAGGTTGTTGCCTTGGTTCCTTCATAAACTCTCGTCAAACCCAAATTTGTCATTGAAACTTCTGCGGCACAAGGCATGACTAGGTCTGTAACTCCTGACGAGCTTTCTCTTGGAGGACAAAAGAAGGACAAGGCTAAGAGGCCGATAAGCAAAGGAGAAGCGGAAGAATTATGGAGAAGGATGCAACCAAATGATTATTCCATTGTCAAACATTTAGAGAAGAGTCCGGCTCAAATATCTGTATGGTCCCTGCTGATGACCTCTCAGTCCCACAGGTAGGTACAAGTAGTGATAACGTGGTTGCCATGATTCATCAGGTTATTCGAGGGCACCGTATCAGCTTTTGTGACGATGAGCAGCCAGTCAAAGGAAAATCACATAACAAAGTGTTGCACATTACCGTGATATGCCGTGAAAAGGTTGTCAATCGTGTTTTATTAGATGACGGATCTGGTTTGAATATCTGCCTATTGTCGACTTTGAGGCAGCTAAGGTTTGACCATGGGAAACTAGAGCAAAACAAGGTCAACGTGAGAACTTTTGATGGGGTTCAAAGAGACACGTTGGGGGCAATGAATTTGACTCTTAAAATGGGCCCCGCAGAGTTCAGCGCGCAATTCCAAGTATTGGACATAGATACCAGTTACAACCTTCTTTTGGGAAGGCCATTTATCCATATGGCGGGAGCCGTTCCCTCTACTCTCCAACAAATGATGAAGCTTGTGTGGAAGAATGAAGGGTTGGTTATTCACGGCGAGGGGAGTCACTCGAGCAGGCAGGTGCCGATCATTGATGAGATACCGCGAGGTACAGACTTTTACACGCTGGAGCTGGTGAATGCCACCGATGAAGATTTGGCCCCACAGACCCCCATGCCAGTCGTATACAAGATGATAGCCACTGTGATGCTCCTGAACGGTTTTGAGCCAGGGTTCAGATTTGGAAGAGATTCCAAAGGAATTATTGAGCCGGTTTCGATCCTCATTAAGGGATCCATATATGGTTTGGGGTACATCCCCACAGATGACGAAGTGAAGATGAAGAAGAAAAAGGATCAAGAGTTGGCTAAGCCGATCCCACATCTGCATCAATCCTTTCCAATCCGGCAGTACGCCGAGCCTGAAGACTTTAGACAAGGAATTTGTGACCTCTTCGAGGAGATCAATGTTGTTATCGAGGAGGAGGTCGAGCTAGCTGGTATTCGCGATGCTGAACCAGGGGAGGTGATGCATAACTGGACCTCCACGCTGATCTTGATGTCCCGAAATCTTCGGTAGAAAGGAGTCATTTTATGCACATTAAAATCTGTGGTTGTCCGGAGGAGGCCCGAGACCCACCATTTCTGCATTTTTCCTAACCGTTCAATTTTTCGAATTTTCGTTGTGATGTTCAAAAAAGGTAACATGGTCCCCATGCCATGGCCAAAGTTTGCATTGTTTTAAATGAAAGCCTCTTTATATTTAACTTTATATAGTTAATTTTTGTTATGCCTTACTTTCCTAATTTTGTCTGTTTATGATTTCAGTAACATAAGTTACAGACCTGCCAATGTCATGTCATGTCACGAGCTAAATGAACAAAATGAGGAAGGTGACAACGGGGTTGAAAATTCTGGAGAAGAAAGTGAGGAACAAGAACATGTTGCTGATAAATTATGGCAGTTCGAGAATCAACATAAACCAAATCTAGAGGAAACAGAAATGTTGAATTCGGGAGATTCGGAATGTGTCAAAGAGGTTAAGATCAGCACCCACATAAATGAAGATCAGAAAGATGACCTGGTTCATTTGCTTGCTGAATATAGTGATGTGTTTGTTTGGGAAGTTGGTGACATGCAAGGTTTGAGTACCGATTTCGTATCTCATAAGCTACTGATCAACCCGAGGTTTGATCCGGTGAAGCGAAAAACTCGAAAATTCAAGCCTTAATTGAGTTTGAAGATTAAGGAAGAGATCACCAAGCAAATAGAGTCCCGATTGGTGTAAGTAACACAATATCCAATCTGGTTGTTTCGGTTGCCAAGAAAGACGGGAAAATCAGTATTTGTGTTGACAATAGAGATCTCAATAAAGCTAGTCCGAAGGATAATTTTCCGTTGCAAAATATTCATATTTTGATTGAAAATTGCTCCAAACATGAGATGCAATCATTTGTGGACTGTTACACAGGCTATCACCAAATTCTGATGGATGAAGAAGACGCGAGAAAACGGCTTTCATTACACCTTGGGGTGTATATCACTACAGGGTGATGCCGTTCGGACTCAAGAACGCCGGTGCCACCTACATGAGAGCCATGATGACTATTTTCCACGACATGATTCATAAGGAGATTGAAGTATGCGTGGACGATGTCATAACCAAATCCCGCGAGAGTTCGGATCACTTGACACATCTAAGAAATTCTCTCAACATTTGCGTCGTTACAACTTAAAGTTAAATCCCGCCAAATGCGCTTTTGGAGTTGCAGCCGGGAAGTTATTGGGATTTATAGCCAGCAGAAGGGGTATCAAGCTCGACCTTTTTAAAATTAAAGCAATTTAAGAGTTACTCCACCGAAGACGAGGAAAGAGGTGATGAGTTTCTTAGGGAGGTTAAACTATATCAGCCGATTCATAGCTCAATCAACCATGGTATGTGAGACTATATTCAATTTGTTGAAGAAAGACGCCCCAACAAAGTCGACTGAAGAGTGTGAGACTGCTTTTCATGCCATCAAGAACAATTTTTCCAATCCAACGATATTGGTTACTCTACGAGAAGGGAGTCCTTCGTTTCTATATTTGTCTGTTTTAGATAGTGCCTTCGGATGCGTACTTGGTCAACACGACGAGACAGGAAAGAAAGAAAGGGATATTTATTATATAAGCAAGAAGTTTACTCCATGCTAGTCTCGTTAAACTTTGTTGGAGAGAACGTGTTGTGCTTTGACTTGGCTTGCCCAGAAATTGAGAAACTATTTGTCTTCCTATACTACATACCTCATTTCCAGAAAATATCCATTGAAGTATATTTTCCAGAAAGCGATGCCGACCGGAAAGTTAGCTAAATGGAAAATGTTGTTGAGTGAGTTTGATATCGTGTATGTGACTCAGAAGGCAATAAAGGCACAGGATTTGGCTGATCATCGTGAAGTTACTCCTAAGGATGGTGGAGATAGTATGGCGCGAGTTGAGGATATGTTGCACAAAATGATGAGGAGGTTCGACACTAGTGATGAACACATTAAAGAGTTGAGGTGTGATTTAGCTAGTATTGGGCAAAAATTTGATACACATGCAATTTAAATTAAACAGATCAAATTGCAAGTGGCCCAATTATCTGCGACAGTGAACACACGGCAACCGGGCACTCTTCCTAGCAACACTGTCCAAAATCCAAAGAATGATGCGCACTGTATGACAATCACTACTCGGGGTGGTAGGCATACCATTGACCCACCTATGCCATCTACTGAGGAAAATGTGAGAAAGGATAATGATAATGTGGTAAAGGGTAGTGGTGAAGCAGAGGGAAATAATGGAAAAGATGCAAAAGTACCTATCAAGGTAATTCCCATGCCTAGGCCACCACCACCCTTCCTTCAGAGATTAGTGAAAAAGACCGAGGATGGTAAATACCGACGTTTCATAACAATGTTGAAGCAGCTTTCTATCAATGTCCCCTTGGTAGAAGCTCTAGAACAAATGCCCGGTTATGCCAAATTTATGAAAGATCTGGTCACCAAGAAAAAATCAGTCACTTTCGAGGATGATGATAGGCTGCAGCATTGTAGTGCTATTGCTACAAGATCCCTCGTACAAAAGAAAGAAGATCCTGGTGCGTTCACTATTCCTTGTACAGTTGGGTCATTACATTTTGCGAAAGCATTATGTGATCTGGGGGCAAGCATAAATCTCATTCCCCACTCAATTTACAAGAAGTTGGGTTCGGGGGATCCAAAACCCACTGTGATGCGGCTACTGATGGCTGATCGGACAGTGAAACGGCCTATAGGGATACTCCATGATGTGCTAGTAAAAGTGGAGTCATTCATCTTTCCGGCCGATTTTTTTGTTCTTGATTGTGAGGTCGATTTTGAAGTGCCTATTATTCTTGGGAGGCCATTCCTTGCTAAAGGTAGAGCATTAGTTTATATGGAGGAGGGACAGATGACATTTCAGTTGAATAATGAAGAAGTGACCTTCAACATTTGTAGGACCATGAGGCAGAGTGGTGAGCTCCAATCGGTATCTGCCATATCCCACAAAGAAAAGATGAAGAAGGAGACTGAACAGAAAAATGCAAAACAAGAGTTTATGGTTGGGGATTTGGTGCTTGTAGAATGTTCTGAGGTTCCTTGTCTTCCGGGCAAGCTCAAGTCCAAATGGACTGGCCCTTACCTGATTACCCAAGTATTCCCTCATGGAGCAGTTGAGTTAAAAGCCAAGGAGGGAGTGCGGTTTAAGAGAAATAGAGATAGAATAAAACTCTATTTTAAGCATAATACATCGGGGAATGAAGTGATAGAGGCATACCTTCTTGATGAAGTCTGAGTAATCAAGGGTCTCCAATCGTGCCGCGACATTAAATAAGGCGCTTGTTGGGAGGCAACCCAATACTTATCATCTTCTTAGTAATGGTAGCATTTTTCTACTAATGGGTTTTAAATTTGCAGGCACATCACCAGGAAATTCTGCAGAAAATTACTCTGCAGCAGTAACTGACGGACACATCGACGGACCATTGCGCCTGCGACGGAGCGTCGTATGCATCCGTCGTACCAGGTACCTTTTAATAGTTATTTTGAAACTAGGTCACCCGCGACAGAACAAACAACGGGTCGTCACATCTGCGACAGACCGTCGTCGGGGAACCGTCGCGTGATTAATGAGGTATACCCGACCCGACTGAACCCTTTTTCAAAATCAGAACGTTTAAACCCCCCAACCCCTCATTTCACCCCCATTACACCATTATTTCTCCCATTACTCTTCCCTTATCAACTTCCACAATCTGTTTCTCTCTCAACCACCGATCATTGCCCTCTCACAATTCCCCAAAGCTCTAAAGTGTTATCTACTAGTGGAATCTGCTGCTGTGAGTGTCTACCTTGCCACCAAGTACTTGTGCATTTGTTTTTCTCCATTTCTAAGGTATGTGTCTCTAAATTTATACTCATTTATCTTGCCTTTTTGTTTACTAGTTAGTATTATGCTTAGTTCCTCTTTGTATGTTGTTTACTTTAGATGATTCTCTCTAACCTTGGTTACAAATGTTCGAAATTGCCATGTTTACCACCCTAGACATAGGTGCTTTTGCATTGCTAGTTTCATAGGTAGTTGGGTTAGACATATGTAGGTCCAAAACACTACAAGGTTGATGTGGGTTCATTGGGGATGCTTAGGGTACCCTTAGTTCTGTCACTGTCCTTCAGAATGAGACCTCGATTACGGACCGTCGTACCCACGACAGACCTTCGTAGGGTCCGTTGCTAAAGCCCTAGCACCCCTGTCCCAACGGACACATGTGACGGATCGTCGTACTCACGATGGTCCGTCCTGCACAACCGTCATGCAAGACAGAGACTCTGTTTCTAAGGGTCTCTCATTTTTTTCCCAACTGTTCCCCAACGGACACATGTGACGGACGGTCGTACCCACGACGGTCTGTCTTTCATGACCGTCATGACGGTCAGAGACCCTTCTCCTAAGGGTCTCCATTTTTTTAAGTGTCCTACGACGGACATCTACGACGGACCGTCGTACCTGTGACGGTCCGTCCTGCACATACCGTCATGCTAGTCAGAACTCTCCATCAGGGTTCTCTATATATACAAAGTCTAAGTAAAACACGACGGACCTCACGACGGTCCGTCATAATCACGACGAGCCGTCACCAGGCCCGTCGTGTGTCACTGCTTCTACAGCAATGACATACTATTTTTAATGTTTTATTTCGTATGGTTTCGCTTGTCTTGTTTGCCACTACTCGTACTAATATTGATCCTTTGTAGGTACTATCTACTATGGCACCCAAGAAAGACCGAATCTACGAACGCGGGCGATCAAAGTCTGTCGCCCTGTCTGCACGCATGATCATCGGCTCTGATGATGAGCGGGACCCTGAGTATGTGCCCCCAGGCACTTCCACACCATCCCGTGCTGCACGTGCTCCCAGAGCCACACCCAAAAAGGTGGCGTCCGGCGTAGTCATTGCCTCCCAGTCTGATGAGGAGCGCACACTGACCGGCACACCCTCTGGTTCACCCACAAATGAGAAAGGAGCGTCTAGCTCCTTAAAGTATCCTGGTCCGAGGAAACCTCTGTCTCTACTGAGGTTCCTGCACCTGCCACTGCTGCAGCGTCAGCCTCGTCTAATGAGGCTTATTGTTCAGACTCTACATCTGGCTCACAAGCTCAGGTCCCCACTCCAGCCACTGACCAGCCCAACTGGTGGTGTGTCGACGGGCAGTTTCAAGTCTACTCCGACGCCAAGTTCCTGACTGATAAAGGAGTGATGACTCGAACACTCACTTTGGAGTGGCGGGTACTTACAGGGAGTCTCCCAACGATGCTGGAGATCCACAACCTCTTCACCAGGCATCACTTGGAGTGGACAGCACGTCCGTTGGGACGATACAGCGAGGAAATGGTCCAAGAGTTCTACGCATCCTACGTAGCGACTCTCCGATCACATATCGATAGGCGGGCTGCCCCCGCTAAACAGGCCTCACGGGAGCAGGTCCGAGTCCGGGGTGTGCAGGTTTACATTTCCCTGCCAGCCATCCGCAGGTTTCTATACGGCGAGAGTATTGATGCTACTCGGACCCCCCTCACTGCTGAGTTTGACTACCGCTGGCAGATAGTCAAGGATGGCCAGTTCTTGCGCGAGCCAGCACTGAGAGAGACCACCAAGAGGTGGATGGCCCTGCACCTGTCAGTAGATGGAGAGGGTGCCGATTGGGTGACTGAGCCGAAGGGGGCCATCAAGAAGGCCAACCTCACGTTCACAGCAAAGTTCTTGTGGCTGCTTGTCCGTCACTTCCTTTCCCCCACAGCTGCTGATAACATCGTTACCTGGGATCGAACAGTGTTGATGGCGGCGATGATAGCCGGATTCGCGGTGGACTTCGCATGGCTTCTCCAGGTAGTCATGCACGAGAGGGCATTCAAGGTCACTACTACCTACCCTTTCCCGTGCATGATCTTTACCCTTTGCAGGTCCGCAGGTGTGCCCATATGGAACGTAGATCATCTTAAGACCCCGCAGGGCACTGTAGACGTCGACCTCATCAGAGACGAGGTAAATGAGTTGGCTCCACCCAGAGGGCCCCGTCCAGAGCTGCCCCCACTTGCTGATGATCTTGCTGATACGGTAGCCCAGGCCCGCACAGCTACATAGGCGTCCAGTGACACTACCCCGGTTGAGTCTATCCCGGGTAGTAGCACAGCCCCGAGCTCCTCTCGCACAACCCCTCTACCGCCACTGGTCCCGCTTGCAAGGGTCCAAAAACTAGAGGCACAAATGGCCACTCTTCTGCATCATATCCAGCCGTGGATGCAGAAGTCGATCACTGAGTCCGAAGAGCGTCTAGAGAGGAAAATGATGCAGTTTACAAAGGGGAATATTGCTGAGGTTAACCAGCGACTGGACGCCTTTGAGTTGAGAGTGCTAGCCCGACCAGCCCCTCCGGTGGATGTGACGACTATTCAGGTTGCAGTCGACAATCTTCGTGCAGACATCGACAGATCTTAGAGGCTAGGGTGCCGGAGTCTGAGGCCCCTTCTGTCGAGCCTGCTGAGGACACCGTGTTGGCGGCCCTTTTTGCTACTTCTGACATTCCACCACCTCCCCCTCAAGAGAGTACCAAGAGGTGTAGGGGTCGAGTAGAGGACGAGGCGCGAGCATGGAAGAAAGAGCGCCGAGATATAGAGGCCGCGAGGAGAGCCTCCCTTGCAGAGGAGGAGGCGCACCGAATGAGAGCATCTGAGTTAGCGGCTGGGGCGTCTAGCTCCCGCACTGTGGAGATAGCAGGAGGCACTACTGATGGTGCGGATGTTGCTGAGGACACCACTGAGGGTGTCCAGATTGCATAGGACATGGGTTCCGGGGAATCGGACCCACCATCTTGCTGCTCGACGGCGCTTTGCGCCACAGGTTTGCTTCACCTACCACTCTTGTATTTAGATTTTTATGCATTGGGGACAATTGCATGCCTTTTTGTTGGGGGTGGGGTAAATGGATAGTGAGTGTTAGGGTGAAGTCTGAGTAGCCCAATTCACTATCCTCTTTTGGGGTTTTCTTGCCTGTGTTCTTTTTCCCCAAAAGACTGATTACTTTTTCTGTTGAACCGGCATGTTTATATCTTTTGTACATAGTTTAAGTCTTAAGCATGATGGCTAAAATGATATCCTGATAAACTGGAAAATAATGCATGACTAGGCATAGTAACTAATAATTGTGTGGCTCTAAGCATGAAATAGAGTTACACCATTGCATTACCCTAAGTCTTAAATTCGAACTAGGTGTCTGATAATCTGGTATAGTGATGAGATGTCAAGTGAGTGTGAGGAAAATTTGAATAATCCACTATTGGTACTGAGCTAGAACTTGCCTGGTTAGTCCTGCTAAAAGTAAGCTGTAATAGACAATTAGGAAAGGATCATAGGCCCTTATTCAATATAGCCCATTTCTAGCCTAAATAAAAGAAACCAAATGAAATTTATCCTTGTTTGATCTAAATAATCTGAGCTTAAAATTAGACCTTTCTTTTTCACCCCAACTGATATTTTCTGGGAACAATGTGTTGGCCCTTGTCCCTCCTCGGACATGTGCACCTCAGCTTATGCCAAAAGCATAAGTTGAGGGTGGCTAATGCATAAATAACCTTCGTTATGGCCCTGACCCAACTTTGGGTATTGTGTACCTTGATTCATGGCAAAGCCATGAGTTGAGGGTGGCTACTATGAGGAATGCTCTGGAAAGTGGGGTTGAAAGAACAAAGAGAGAGAAAGAACAAAAGTAAAGTGACTCAAGAATTAGATGAAAAGAAAAATAAAAAAAAAGAGAAATACAAGCAAGAAAAGAAGAGAGTCACTTACACAAATAAAGAAAGAGAAAATAGCAAGGTGAAAGAATATGAGAAACTGGGCGAGATAAAATGAGAGATAGTGGAAGGTTTAGCTGATATGTCAAAGAGGGCAAAAAATCACTAAAGTATACCAAAATATACCTTACCTGACCCCAAGCCTATGTTACTAGCTAAAAAAGTCCTATCGTGATCCTAAGGGTCCTATAGCGAACTTAAGGCAGTGAAAATAAGGGCAAGCTTATGGCAAAACGTATGAATGAGTGTGACTTTGTTCTGAGAGTGAGTGTTGAAAAGTAATCCTTATACTCAAACTGAAATCCTTGTGTGAAAAAGGAGGATTTTGTTTTAAAGTGAGGACACTAGTTGCAATACCAGAATTGTTAGCACCTCGGTGAGAAATTGAAGAGGATAGGTGTTAGTGCGTGGTAGTCTATATCATGTTCTGATCCCACAAAATTCAAGCCTAATAGTCATAGCATGCTTAGATTTGATGAGATTAATCGAGATTGATAGCCAAATGATTGCAAAGGATAAAACATGGATACTATTGTACAAAGATTGTGTAGTGAGTCATAGTGCGTCGCTTGAGGACAAACAACGAATTTAAGTTGAGGGTGTTGAAATACCGTGGTTTCACAGTATTATTAATACTTTTTCCTTAAGTTTAGTGTGTCCAAAAGCCTTTTTGTGCTAATTTTTATATAAGTTTCTCTTTGTTTTGCAGGAAATCTGACCAAAGCTGAATGCAGAGATTTTGAGCGAAGAAATGCAGAAGAGACCACCTACGGAGCATATGACGGTCCGTCGTGCTTGTGACGGTCCGTAGGTGGCAGCGTAGTGCAGCCGCTGAAGGAAGATGGGGAAGTCTGACCAAGTGTGGGATTACGAAGCTTGTGACGGTCCGTCGTGTCTCTGACGGTCCGTCCTGCAGGTTCGTCGTGAAGTTCAGAGATGTGATCCCAGTACCCAGATTCCAAGAGTTGAAGTGTTTTAGAACGAAGACCCTCAACGGACCGTTATGCCTATGATGGTCCGTCATACTTGCCGTCGAGGGGAATGAAGAGAGCAGCAGAATAAATTGCACAAGTATGGGACGACGGAGTCCACGACGGTCCGTCGTGACCACGACAGTCCGTCGCGAGGTCCGTCGACCCAGCCGCGTTTTGGCAGATTTCCAGCAATTAGAATCCTTGTTTAATTAGGTTTTTGTTTTTTTATAAATAGTTCGAAAAACCTCGTTTTTGAGGTTAGACACCAGATAGTTAGACATCATATTATTAGACTTTGTGTATTATTGTTAGATTTTGAGATTCTTGCAACTCATTTTTGGAGATTAATCAAGCAAACTTTGGATTTTATTCTTTCTCATTGAAGTAAGTACATGAATTCGTATTTAACATATTTGAATATTGTGTTTATGGCTATGAGTAACTAAACTCCATAACTAGGGTTGTGGGAACCATAGGCAAATAATGAGATAAACCCTAACTAAAATAACAATTCTAGATTAGTATCTTGCATGTATTAATAATTCTATCGCTTAAAAGTCTTTTTAACGGATGGCCAACGTTAGAACTCGCCTTAATGCTACTTGCCTGACCAAGGAGGTAGATAATAGGAAAAGAATTATTAACATAGATTTAGTGTATACTATCTAATAGGCTAGTATTGATTGGTACGAGGTAATAACTTAGTCAAATATCGAATACGATGCTTAATATGAGGTAAGGATAAGGGTTAGGATAGCAACACACGTAGCCGGACCAAGGTGCGGAGTGAGATTTTCTAGATGCCAGACCAAGGATTTAGAAATACATAACTTATCACTTTGCATGCAAGATACTAGGAAAGAATTGTTATAGTTAAAATTATCAAGTTATGAACCTGTGGGGAACACGTAAACCCTAGTTACTTTGATTAATTGAGTAAAACCCAACACTCAAAGTTGTTAAGTGTCTCTTTCAAGTTCGTTAGTTATTTTCACTCATTTAGAAATAGAAACCCCCATTTATTGTTTTTTTACTTTCCAAGGAAGTCATTAACCAAACAATAGTAATAATAGGTTGAAGTTAAGTCTAGACTAATTTCCTCGTGGGAACGATCCCAACCTCACTAGTTGGGTTATTTACTTGACACGACCGCTTTACTTATTATTTAAGAAGTAAGTTTGAGCATATCAAATTTGTCAAAAATTCTCGAGAATAAGATTCTTTCTCATCAAGTCAAGACAAAAGATGTCTCGAGATTTGCAACTAGGACAGAATTTTTGAGAAGATCTCAAAAATTCCGCAATCTACTCACTTACAGTGAAAGATAGGCAAGACAATTAACTGGGACAGAAATTTTGAGGATGGCCTCAAAATTTCAACACAGATTCATCTGCAAATCCGAAATGACTCTGAAAACTCACCAGCGGATAATTGGATAGACCTCAAAACATCAGACTCAAAGAGTTTGTTAAGCCTCATATGACATGACTTGGCAGTGACCTTTTGAAGATGCTATTTCTCAAAAATTCGTTCCTCTTTTAATTTTCCTTTTTCTGTTTTACTTGTTTTGACATAAAATACTCTGTCTTATCTGTTAAGAATTGGGAGATCGGGAAATCAACCGGAGATATCAAGACAAGGAGAAAACAACTGAAGAAATCAACACAGATCAATATGTTTTTAAAACTAACAATTTTTCTGTGGACGCACGTTTATAGCTTTTCTTTGAAATTGGCAAATTCTTCCGATGAATGACTACGGAGAACTCCAAAGAGGAGAAAACTATCCCAAAATCAATAGTTTTCCTTGAAACAGGAAGCATTTTATATCGCTTATGTCGGAGACTTGGGAATGTGAATTGTTTATTTCAATCAAATGCCAACAACATGAAATTTACGAAGAACGTCTATCCAAATTCAAAGGCGAATCAAACAGGAATCTCAAGGTAGAGTTTACGATTTTCGTAAAATATGTCGTTTGCATCGCATTATCAAACAAGATAGTTATTGTCAATCAAGACAATGCATTACCCCAGAGGGGAAAGTTATTTTATTATCGATCAGGGCGATATATTATCTGTAGGTCATCTTGCCGTTACCATCAAAAGAGACGATATGAATGTTCATGCATTCCGAGTTAAAAATCATGCATCGCGGAAAATCATGCATCGCGCAAAAACATGCATCGCTGGAAATCATGCATCGGGGAAATCATGCATCGCGGGAAATCATGCATCGCGGGAAATCATGCATCGCGGAAAATCATGCATTGCGGAAAATCATGCATAGCTAGTCAATAACTATGTGCCATGAGAAGACTTTATACCTCACTGAAATTTATACATCACGAGAAGATTTCATACCTCGTTGAACTTTAGACATCGCGAGAAGATTTCATACCTCGCTGAAATTTATGCATCACGAGAAGAATCCATGCATCGCGGAAAATCATGCATTGCATGGATAGCGGAAAATCATGCATCACGGAAAATCATGCATCGCAAGTCAATAATTATGCACCACGAGAAGATTTCATGCCTCTTCAAAATTTATGCATCGCGAGAAGATTTCATACCTTGCAGAAATTTACATATCGCGGGAAGATATTCATGCCCACAAGAAGTCATGCACGGATAAAGAAAGGGAAATTGTGTATCCCAAGAGGAATATTTATCCATCGGCATCAACTGCATTCTTTATTTTGATAAAAGTAAACATCAAGAAAAGTATCGAAGACAACGTTAAAAGAAATACCTTCGGCATCAACTGCATTTATTTATTTTGACATCAAGTGAGGAGTACATTGAAGATTACATTACAAGCACCATGAATAAGCTTTATTTGCTTTACGTCAGACCAATCGAGTTGACGTCAAATATTGAGGAGAACAATGGAGTGTCGACATGGTAAAAGACAATGTCTCCCATCCTGATTGCATTTTACGCTGACGAGTTTTTATCTCAGTCTTTGTTGAGAGCATCCAAAAGGATAAATTCTCCAAAAACTACAGGTGTGGACGACGTCAAAAAGGACGCAGTACAACGTGGACGTTTTCTTAGCAGCGAACTGGGACACAGTCCAAAGAGGAATATCAAACTCTTAGGACGCGAGCAGAGGAGCGACTTCCACCACAATCGAACCACACCCCTATAATAGGACATGTGGGTTCTTCTTTTGTTCCGTCAGTTTCAGTATCGCATCCGGAAATTTCGATTAACCTGAAGCAAGTTTCCAATCTGCGCAACAGTGCACCACAGTCATGGCTAAGAGGTCACAAGCATCCTTTTCATACTCGTTTAATGTGTCGCTTATCAAAAACCAAAGGTTATCTAGCATAATAGATTTCCTTTTCAACCGATCGAGTTGAACTACAAGCAGCCTGATTCCTGAGGTATAAGGATATGTAGGCGAGCTCAATGCTGAAAACTCGGCTGTATCCAAACATTCTCTTTTAAAGCCTATGCCCGAGTATTTCGGTACCTTCATAATTCGGTGTCGAAGTGGCTTTTGATTTCTTTCAAAAATCGTGCGTTAAATCAAGTGTATCGAACAACAAATGTCCTGAATTCTCATATAGCCTGAGATATGTAGGAAACCCATTTTCGGGGTTCGGCCATAATTCCTGAAGCCCATACAACTCCTTGCTTTAAGATGGATGGGTGGTCGGTCAAAATTGGTTTGGGTCAATTTCATTTTCCTCGAATTTCTTCCATCAATCTAAAAAAATGACGGACAGTTGTTGACACCCAAATTTTGACCCTCACCGACAATAATTAGTTTTTGAATTTCTAAATGCCTAGCGAGTTGACATAGTTGACTTTATAAAATCCAAAATGCTTTCTGATTCATTCTGCAATAGAGCTAGTTGACTTTAATAATTTTGTTTATTAATCCTTATATATATATATATATATATATACACACATATGTTCTTTTTATATTTAGTTTATTTTGGAAAATACTCGAGAGTCGCCTCAAGATTTTAATTTAAAGGTCATTCTATTAAAATAGTTTAGTTGAGATTGTGATTGTTTTCCAACCGCTAGTTTACAATTAAATTGATTACTTGTTAAGTTTGAAACTAGATAGTTGATCGATATTGTTCATCTTGTTTAATCTTTGGCAAAGTTTTCCTTGGCGATCCTTTAAAAAATTAAGTTTAACTAAGTATAGGGCCCAACTCCCTTTCACTTTTACCAATTTTAGCGACCCCGGCCTGCTCCTATCTCTTTCCCCTCAGCCCAATTCCATTCAATATCTTTCCAGCCCAATTTAAATTCAACTGTTCTTTTTTTATTGGATTTTGGCCCAGCCTTATCACTCCAGCCCAGTCCTTTATTTAATTCCCCAACATCATAATGATCCGGTTCTGCAAACCCGACCTATCCTTTGATCGGAATGGCCTAGAGCAGGCACGATTCCTGAAGGATGGCTAATCCAGTGCGTGCGACGACCCCTCCCCAGCTTTTCTCCTCCTCTATTCACTCGCACCAGACGATCAAGAAGCCAGTGGAGCAGCGATTCTACTCAAGAATTTGGTAGCGCGTGAAACGACCCCTTTCTATTCTCGTCCTTTCTTGCGCCGTGCCTTTAGGCGAGAGAAGACCTGCGGGTTTGTCCTTGAGATTGTGGGATTAAACCACGTAGCTCAGCAAGGATGCTCAATCAATCTGAGCCTTCCACGCAATTTTACAGTTGTTGTGCTTTCGAAAATTTGTTGGGGAATATTCTTTTAGGGTTAAGAATTCAGATTTTGAAAAAAGGGATAGGCCTGAATTCTTTTTGGAGACCTTTCTCCCATTTCTTTTTGGAACCCGAGTTTTCGGGTATATATAGATCCTTTTGTTGTTGAAAAAAAAAGAAGAGAAAGGGGTTGAAATTTTTTCGGAAGGGGTACAAAAATTTAGAGGGAAGAGTTCGTTGTCAAATTTCTATGGAAGGCAGGATTACAGAGGATAATATTTTTTAGTGTTTGAGTTAAGTGTTGTCGATAATTTTTCTTTACTTGCTTTTCGTACTGCAAATCTTCTCTCTGTTGAACGTTCGTCTCTCCCTCTCGTCGTTTCAGTATCGCTACTCACTAACAGGTAACAACTTCATTTGGCATGACTTCCTCATCCTCTCTGTCTCAACATGATAGCCTGAAATTGAGAACTTTTGTCGGGTATTTGCTGGTTGGTTTGCTGCTATTAGATTGTTACATTTGATGCGTGTTGGAGTTTGTTTGTTTTAGCTTTTTGTATTTATCCGTTTGTTTGCTTCTAGTCAATCAATAAGGAGAGAAGTTTCTTGTGTTGTTTTATAAAACTTGACTGCCCTGTTTTGCTGTTTGTTTAATCGCTTATGTAAGAATGCCCACCAGTGTATATTCATGAGTCTCTAGCTAATTTCAGGTTGCTTTTTTCCTTTTCTGTCTATTTTGGCCTTCATAACTTTTTTTGACTGGATTTATTTAGTCGTTGTAGCATTTTTTTATATGATGTGAAAAGTCATCAATAATAGAATTTCGGTTTGTTTATACTCTGAATTAACCTACCAGTCAATTGTTGCTTCAATATCCATGATAGTTTTCCTCTGAACAAATGTGATTCAATAATAGGTTAATAGCAAACCACTTTCAAATGTGTTATTCATCATTCAGTCAAAAGGCAAGATCAAAATACTATATTAAGTTGTTATTAGATTTCTAGTGACTGATCTATTCCTTCGTATGTGATTTTGGCCAAAGGAACTCGTTTACTGTCTGGTTTTGTTCATGAACATTGTAAAGCTTATCAGTTTTTATCTATTAGAACTGGTTGTTCTAGAACTTGATTTAAATGGATGTGTGCTAGCATAGCATTTTTTTTATTGGTCTCTCGCCTAATGGTAACTTTTTCTTGCTTGGATCTGGAAGTTTATTTAAGTCTGAAAGTTTGTGGTGCCTGTTTCCTTGAATCAATCTATCAATCTGGTAATGAAGAGTATGTTGAAGTCTGAATCTCTGGCATAATCAATTAGTCGAAGTTTTCTTATTTGATTCGAGTTAAAAAATTTCCATGGTGTAAGGATGATATACTGTTTTCTAAATGCACTTATAAAGTATGAGTTATCCCCCCCCCCCCCCC